>NC_056733.1:1408014148-1408314148 GCF_019279795.1 Protopterus annectens
AAAATATGGGCAAAGCAAACTGTTTAGGTTCAGAGGAAGTCAGGGGTGCATATTCAGTTGACAGAACTGATAAGTCTTCCTCTGGGGATTCTCCCACTAGCGCAGGATATACAAAAAAGTAAGGGAGATTTAAACCTACCTGCTTCTTGGGCAGAAGTCTGTCATTGTTTTCCCATTGTTTGAGCAGTTACTTAATGGGTGCATACTCAGGTTATGACTAATGCTGGTACTTCCACCACCGTTCTATCCACCTGGGATCCTGATTTTGTTGAGGGATCCACCATTAGAGTTTATCTGAATGTTGCTAAATTTAACAGGGTATTTAACCTCTTGGACATCAGTTCTGAAGACCCAGCATTTGTTTTGAAAGCTTGTAATTCTCCTCTGCTGTTGGTGGTTTTGCCTAGTAAAGTACTTTAAAAAAATTTTGAGGGGTATGTCTGACTATGTTTGGCCACTAAATCCCAATGTCTGGGATTCCTGATTCTGTATTTTCAGTGACCACTTCTAGTAGCAAGACTTTTGCCTTCTTCAAATCCAATCCCATCAGATGTACTAGACAATTGCCTAGCGTCTTAGGTAAGCAAGCAGGCTCAGTCCAGAATCGCAGTTAAAGCATTTTTTCAACCAGTGTTGAATAAGTTAGTTTTTGTTGAGGAGTTTGTATATTTTAGATAGGTTGCTGCATCATTACCTGCTAAGCAAAGAGTCTGTCAAAGATTCTGTTTTGATTTGCCTCAAAATATTCTTTAAAAAAGTGACTTGGAGGAGGCTGAGACTATTCGTAGAAATGCTGCATTGTCAGTGGTAGTATCAGAGGTTTGATTGTTAACACAGTCAGAATCATTTTAATGAGTTTATACCTGAGATTATGAATGCACCATTTGAGTCTGATTGTGTATTTCTTGTTCAGCATCTAATCAGATCCTTAATCATTGGATGACAGAAGTGAGCAGAGAAAGGACTGTTGAAAATATTTTAATGTTCCTAGTTTCCTACTACATGCAGGGTTATTATCAGTGTTTTACCAAAGGAAGGTCCCAGATGAGCTAAACCAGGGTACCTGAGGTTAATGGCAGGTCTAGTCTGTTGCCATGTCTAACAAGAGGGATTTCTTTGCTGTTAACAGATGAAAAGGGATTACTGTCTTTTAAGTATACAGACGCATGGCACCTGTCTTTCTAAAGTCTCCCTGTGGATTCCTTGTCTCTATATTTAGCTTTAAGGAAGACAGACAAGTCCACCTTCCTTTCTTACAAATGGCTCAACCACATTGTCAATGGTTACTGGTAGCAGTGTTAATATCAGTCACCTTCATTCTAGGGGCACCCTGTCAACCATACTTTAGTAGTTCCTGATTTTCTTCATAGGTTCGTAGGTTCATAGGTAGGTACTAGGCTATCGGCCCTGGGGCCTATACAAGCCCAGCCAAAAAGGTACCCTGGCTTTTGCCACCTATGAAAATTATTTTCCTGTGCCACTGTCAAGCAGAGCCACAGAGGTGATCCCCGGGGTGAATTTCCTATTTCCCATCCAATCATCAAGATTTTTCTTGAAGAGTGCTAATGAGGAGCTTTGTTTGATAAAGATAGGTAGTTTGTTCCAGAGTATGGGAAGTCTCTGGGACAGGAATCTATCCCTCCGGCATGTTCTGTTTATTGTGGTGACAAGGTTTAGGTCCCTAGAGCATGTAGCTTGGAGGGATTGGGATTTCTTTAAGTGGAGCATGTCCAACAGCTCTGGGTTTGACATAGCTTTGCATGTTAGGCAGAGATCACCTCTGAGTAGGCGATATGCGACGGAGTAAAGCTGGAGTTTTTTGAGACGGTCTGCGTAGGGCATCTGTTTGAGGCCGGTAATCCTCTTTGTGAGGTATTTCTGCGACCTTTCCAGTTGTTGTAAATGTCTTGTGAGGTACATACCAAAAGGGGCGTTGTACTCTATAAAGGGTCTAATGAGTGATGAGTAGAGGGGAACAATGACTTCTTTTTTTCTGGATGAGAAACCTTTTGTGATGAGGTGTGCCACATAGAAGGATTTCCTGACTACTGTGGTGATGTGATTATCAAAGGAGAGACTACTGTCCACCTGTGTCCCAAGGTCTCTTATCACATTTTCGGTGTTAAGTATACTATCGCCTATGTTGTAGTTCATGGGTACAGAGTTTTTACCAAAGGGGATGACAATGCACTTTTTGGCATTGAGCTTGAGGCCATGGCTTTGACACCAGGCATCTGTCTCAGTGAGGCGCTTTTGTAGGATGTCCACATCGTTAGGAGTTTCGATGATGGCTCCTAATTTGCAGTCATCTGCGAACTTCATTAGCCAAAGACCTTCTGTGTTAGCCTGTACTTCAGAGAGGTAGATACCAAACAGGAGAAGACCCAGGACTGAACCTTGTGGTACTCCACTTGTCACTGGCCTGAAGTCGGATTTGAAGTCTGCTACTTTCACAGTGTGGGTTCTGTCAGTGAGCCAGTTGGCAACCCATCTTGTGACATAGGGATTTATACCTAGTTTAATGAGTTTATCTAAAATTCCAGAGTGGGGGATGGTGTTGAAAGCCTTGGCAAGATCTAGATAGGCTGTGTGAACCACCTTACCCTTTTCTTCGGCTTTGGTGACTGCTTCAAAGAAGTCTATCAGGTTTAGGAGACATGATCTGCCTTTTACAAACCTGAACTGGGTGGAGTCCAGAGTTTGGAGATTACCAATGTCTTTGTTTATAAGTTCCATGATGATACGTTCCATGGCCTTGCAGACCAGGCTCGTCAGGCTAATGGGGCGGTAGTTCCCGGTGTCCATGGTGGCTCCCCCCTTGTGGAGTGGGATAACCGTCGCTGTGTGCCATTCAGCAGGCACAAAGCCTGAGGTAAGGCTATGATTGAACATGGTACTTAGGTGGGGTGCAAGTTCGTTCTGTAGTTCATGTAGAACGCAGCCTGGGATGTTGTCTGGTCCCACTGATGCTGTGTTCTTGGCTTTGGAGAGTGTGATTTTTACCTGTGCAGCTGTGATTACAGGAAATGTGCACTCTTTCGGTACAGAGATGGGCTCTTTAGGGGGTGAGAGGGGGGTTAAGTTAGCACTGAACCTATCTGCCAGGATGCTGGCAATATCAGTTGGGTCTGTATATTTAGTGCCATTGTGTTGTAACTCAGAGCAGATTTGAGTGTTGCCATTGAGATTCTTGACATTGGTATAGAATGCTTTGTGGTTGTCTTTAGAATCAGTGGCGATTTTGTTTTCGTAACTAGCTTTGGAGGATTTTATCAGGGATCGCAGCTTCTTACTGAGGCTGACCAGGGAAGCTACTACACTCATGGGATTTTACTTTCTTTTGCAACAGTTTCATCCTTCTGTTGTACAATTTGTTTATGGCAGGGGACCACCAGATTGGCTTCCTTTTTTTGGAGGATAGAGTCTCGGTTCTGTTTGGGATAGCACGATCCATACACTATGTAAGTGCTTATAATGTGCAATTGTTTAGGATTCAGTGGTCATAACTGTATTGTCCATCTGCATGGGTGTCATGAAGTTCACCATTTCTGTCTTAAGAAGCATGAAGTTGGCTTTGGAAAAATTTTTTACCATGGTTTCCTTAATGGGGGGTGGGGGCAGGATGTGGATATCTAGGGTAATTAGCTTATGGTTGGATCAGACCAATGAGGCATTGACTTCAGGTGTGGAACACTGGTCACTCATGTTGGTAATGACTAGATCTAGGATATTGTTGCCTCTGGTGGAGGTGTGGATAAGTTGATCCAGGGCATTGGAATTTATGAATTCCAGAAAGCATTGAGTGAAGGAGTTGGTACATGAGTATTTTTCCCAGTTAATGGTGGAGTAGTTGAAAACGCCCATTATTAGGGTGTTTGGTTGAACCCTAATATTTTCCAGTACATCAAGAAAAGGGGAGTGGGAATCCTGGGGCATGGTGAGTGATCTGTAGCAAGCTACAGTTTGGATTGCAGTTTTGCCCAGAGTTAGTTGCACTTGGATAACCTCGGCTGCATTATGCTGAGCAACTAGCCTGGAGGTGTGGATATCCTTAATGAATATGGACACACCTTCGCCTTTGGTGTTCCGGTCCAGGTTACATGGCCAAAAAGTGTGATATGAGTTATAGCCTGGTAGTGCAGGGGTGCTCTGTGGAGCCTTGAACCAGGTCTCAGTCACTGCACAGATATCGATCTTCTCCATTTTAAGGAGTGCCTCGAGTGACTGCATTTTGAGATTTAGACTTCTAGCATTGAGTAGCATCACCCTCAGTTTTTGCTTGCCTGTTCCTGTTACAGTGGTGAATTTGTCATTTGAACCTTACCTAAAAAAGGCACTATAGGGGCGGCAAGAACCTTAGCCAGTATCCAGAATCCCAGGGGTGACAGGTGCAGGCCATCTCTGGCAAAGCATCGTGGTCTGTCGACCATGTCATCCCAGGCAGACAGATACTGGATCCCTTTAGAATGGCACCAGAAGCTTAGCAAATTGTTGAAGTCAATCATTTTGTCCTTGTACTGTGGCATCATTCTGGGTGATGGCAGAATGCTACTCAGGGCTTGGGTCATACCTGCCTGGGCTACAAGATCAGAGAGCTCCTCCATGTCTCTTTTCATGTAGTCTAGGGATGTACATCTCAGGTCGTTTACACCAACATGGACAATGACAGAGTCATATTTGTACTTGTTGTGGAGTGACCTGAGTGCATGAGTTATGTTGCGGATCCTGGCACCCGACAGACAGCTGACAGTAACCTTCTCCTTGTTTAGCCTGGTGAGTGGGACATCAGTGTGCCTGACTATAGAGTCACCTATGACTAGTGTGTTGGGTACGTTGTTTGCCTTATTGGCTGTGGTTGAGTGGCACACTGAGTCTGCGGGCTATGTGTCATTTGGGTTATGTTGGGGGATGGAGGTTGCTTGCATTTCTGCTTTGGAGGTCTCTATTGCTTGAGCAGATTTTTATTGAGAGCCTTCGCAAATGTTTTCGTGTTTCTATGTGTGGATTTTGGTGGTGTAGATTTAGTGAGACTATGTGATGAGTGTGGTGTGGTGAAAGTGTTTACCTTCTCCTCTTAACTGTCAAGTTCAGTCTTGATTGGAGAGAACTTTACCTCCAGCTTGGCTAGATAAGTGCATCTCTCACAGGTTGTAGTGTTGGGTGGTAGGAAGAGAGGGTTGTCTGTGTACATGAGGCAATTTCTACATTACCCCAAGATGCCCAGATTCATCAGATAGACAGGAGAGAACACTGGGAGCTGACCATTGGACATGCCTGAATAAAAAACTATTTTCCTCTAGATAAGTGAGGAAAGTGAGTACAAGAGCTGCTTTTCTCTAAGCAAATGAGGAAAGTAAGTACCAAAACTGTTTTCCTCTAGGTAATGAGGGAGGTTGAGTGCTGTAGTAATTAGTAGGTTATTTAGTGCTTACACGTTCTGAACAAGTGCTGCTCATGAATAAGCAAATTCAAGTGCTAAAATTAAGAATCTGTATCTGGACTAAACTAGCTACAGGAAAGAGGGGAAACAAGTGCAAATGCAGGCTTTTAAATCAGAAAGTTGAGAGAGATGGAAAAACTGCCCAAACGGCCAGTAACTACAATTTCTGGGCCAGAACCACTCCTTATGTGGTAGATAGGTTACCTAGCACTTACCAGTCCCACTGATAAGCTAGCAGGCTTCCCACCAACACAGAAAGCTTGGAAGGGGAGGCTCAGAAGCTTACATACAGTCCTGGATACAGCAAATCTGAATCTGGGCTACACTAGTTACAGGAAAGGTATTTTTTTTATGTACAGAAAAGTAGCTAAAACAGCAGTAAAAACAATTCAAATGCAGTGCAAGCTAGCACAGTTGAGTATGTAGCAATGTTAGACCAAACAGTTTAAAAAATGCAATTAAATTAAAAATGACTAAAAACAAGTGCAGAAGGAGTCTATTAGGTAGAATGAGGTAAAGAGATGGGACTGGGGGAGTGTCCCAGATCAAATCTACAGTGGGGGTGGGCAACTGCAAAAGCCTCCAAATTTAAACAAGAAGTCAGGAATAGGGAGGGTGGGTATGGGAAAACCAACACCTTCAGCAGAGATCTGAAAAACTATACAGTGAAGCAAAAATAACAGTGCACAACTCTGAAGTCAGCCAGCAATGATATAAAATTAGTCAAACAACAATTACCAGTACACAACTCTGAAGTGAAGCAAAAATAACAGTGCACAACTCTGAAGTTTGCCAGCAATGATATAAAATTAGTCAAACAACAATTACCCGTACACAACTCTGAAGTGCCAGAAAAATATACTCAGCTCTGTATACCTCCAGATAGTTTGAAGAGCACTCTGTCAGGACACAGGAAGGCTCCAGCACTGATATGCAGGCTGTTACTAGGAGGGTCTAATTTTATGCAAGTAATCCTTGAGATAGTCAGATAACATACAGGATGTAAAACCAGTTATACCATCTTAAGACACAGAGAAATAGGGGGGAGGGGGAAAACACCTTCAGCAGAGATCTGAAAAACTTTACAGTGAAGCAAAAATAACAGTGCACAACTCTGAAGTCAGCCAGCAATGATATAAAATTAGTCAAACAACAATTACCTGTACACAAGTCTGAAGTGAAGCAAAAATAACATTGCACAACTCTGAAGTCAGCCAGCAATGATATAAAATTAGTCAAACTACAATTACCAGTACACAACTCTGAAGTACCAGAAAAATATACTCAGCTCTGTATATCTCCAGATAGTTTGAAGAGCACTCTGTCAGGACACAGGAAGGCTCCAGCAATAATGCTGGTTGCCATGGTAGTTTAACCAGTCCTTCATTCATAAAGAATGAGAAATTGCCTCCTCCGCTTTTTTTTCCTTAGTTCTAGATCAGAGCTATCATGATACCAATGCTGAAACGTTCCTTTTTGTAAGACGTAATGTCTGGTCTGCACTATTGGTTTTCAGTTCACCCTTTTGCTATCCACTGCACCATGAGTGTTTATCAAATGCCTTGTCCTGGTAGTGACCCACTTCCAGATTCTGGCCATTTGTTTTCTTCTCTTTGCTTGGACAACTTGCAAATTCCTGCATAGCCAGCTTCCAGGTGCTTAGAATCACTGGAGGAAGTATCGGCCTTCTTTCCTAGCTAGGATTCAACTTCAGCCTCCAGAAGTCATATTTGACATTTGCAAAGACTGTTTTTTATGGGTTGCTTAACTGACTCTCCTGCTAGGTAATGGCATTTCTTTATGTAGTCAAAATTATGTCCTACCATTTTTTTTTGGATTCCCCAGGAGCAAAGCCATCTCAGCAGAGAATCCATATTTCCTGGACAGAATGTGTCCTTGAATGTCTTGTTACCACAGGCCAATTTTTTTTTTTTGAGGACATTTCTTTAATGTATTTAATTATCTTATTTAGTACTTTATCCTTTGTGCTGGCTGGCACGTAGAGACTGAGGAGCTGGCTTTTTTGCATTTTTGGACTCTCTAGGCATTTTCCATCCTGTCAGAGCAGTACTTTGTGGCAGATAGATTTTGCAGGTCCTGGTCATACCAGTAAGAGTGGAACTCAAGGCAGTGGTATTCCAGGATCTAGTCCAGATATGAAGAATGCCTCATAGAGATCTGTGTACCTCGTTTTCAAAACAGACAGCTGGTGAAATTCTGTTCCAGATATCCATACAGCCTTGCTCAGAGGAGAGACACATTCTTGTTTCCTTTGATGACAATGTTTCTGGATGTGGTTCACCCTTTCTTCTGATTCTCAAGGCAGTTCTGAAGGTTTAGTAAGAAATGCCAAAGTTCATTCTGGTGACTCACATTTAGCCCAGTCAGTCTTAGTTCTCCCTTTAATGGTATTGGCCAAGGGCAATTACCATTGAGTTCCTCACAATCTGGATCTGCTCACACAATCTCAAGGGTGACTGGTGCAGTCCAGTTTGAAGAAACATCTATTGACAACCCGGATGATTCAGTTTTGACTCCATTTATGCACTTTTTTGTTTTTGTTTCTTGTGGATGTGCAGCAGGTGTTAAAGGAGATCAGAAAGACCTGCTACTAGAAAATATTATGTTTCCAAAATGGATGAGATTTTCTAGGTAGTGCCTAAATACAATCAGGGGGTCCATTGCAGTTGATATCTCACTGGTCTTGACATTTTGGTGTGGTTTTTTTTTCAGGATGTCTTAAACTATGCATCGATTTAGGTGCATTTAGTGGCCATCTCTATATGTCTGTGTATACATACCCATCCTCCTAAAACAGTTTATGAAGAGATTATTGCATGTGAGAACCTCAACAAGCAAATTTCTCCTGTGTAGGTTAGCTATTATGGTCTGGAAAAGCTGACCTTACCTGTTTTTGAACCAAGAGTTCACACTGATCTCGAGTTCTTATTGTGGAAAACTGTTTTGCTTATTGCTCCAATAACTGCAAGGCTAGTGTCTCAACTGCAGCTGTATTGGTGGGACAGCCTTTCTTGATTTCCACAGGGATAGGGTTGTGATACTTGCTAATCTTTCATTTTTGCTGTGAGTAGTTTAAGAATTCATCTTTAACTAATATATTTTCTCCCTGGGTTCTGTCATTACCCTAGGATTCAAGAATGATGATACTTTGTACTTTGAACATGCATCAGCAGCTCAGATCTTGCCTTAGTTGGACAAAGCCCTTTAGGAAGGCCAAAAGGCTTTTCACTCTTTTCCCTATAGCCCAGAAAGGTCAGCCTGTCTCAAGGTAGTCCATTACATGTTGATTGTCCTCTGATATTCTGTGTAGTTACATCCACCATAGCGAAGCAAATCCAGAAAAGGTAAAGGCACATTCCACATTGACCTTTTCCTCTTCAGTCAGCTGAGCTTTATCTGCCTGGCAGTTTGGGTGCATGGAAAGTGCCGTGAAGCTGGCTGGCTGTTATAACCCAAATTAGGCAAGATGTAACCCATATGGCTAAGGCTACAGCAATAGTGATCAAAACAAAACTGTGACAAATTTGGGTGCCAAGCCGTTCAGAGCTTTACAGCCACAGAATGTGCTCCTCTGAGACTTTCGAGGATTGACAGTCTGCTTGTGCTGTTCCTTTGCTCAGTAGGTAAGTTCCCTTTGAGGAAAAAAACCCTCCATTTAATAATTTTTATTATTAATACTTTCCTTTTCAGGAAAGTTGTTTTAAAGCTAGGAGTTTGTGTTTTAACAGACTGTCAGAAGACTGTACTGTACTTTTAAACAGGAGCTCTCTCTTCCCTTTCAGTTTTAAAGTTCAAAGTAACTGAAAATCATTTCTTTTTCTGTTGAGGAATTGTGTTTATTTTACTTTGTGGGGCTGGCAGCTTTTAAAGTGCTTCCTGCTGTTTGTGAAAAAAGTGAGTTTTAAAGAGATTTAGTTTTTATTGGCATTTGCTGCTTGTTTTCCCCTGGAAAGAAACACCATTTTCGACTTGACCATGAAACAATCTGTGAGTCCTTCTTCTAGCCACAAAAAGAAAAAGTTAAGCAAAAAGCCTTTCCTTCATAGCAAGCTAGCAATTTGTGTCACACACAGGTAGGTGACTCTGCTGTAGCCATTAGTTGTACCTCAGATCACTCATGTTTTACCACAGATCCCTGTGGTATAGTACCTACAGCCCCTATGGAAGTTAGCCACATCCTCTATGGCTGTTGGAACCCTCTCAGTGGGCAAGAGAGAGTCAGTCTTGTCAGTCCTGTGAGAGGGAACAGGGAAGGCTTTCTTGTTTTGTCAGAATTTGTGCCCATTCCCAGGAAAGCTGCTGCTGCCGCCACCATTAATAACACTGTGGACCCATTTTTCCTCTTAAAAAAGAAACAAAAATCTAATCATATATCTACTCCTCCACAAATTTCCTTATATATGAGTAGTTTACTGGGCCTGGCTCATGGTTTAATTCAGGCTATTTATCCTTGTAAAATAGTTTTTCATGAAATAAAGAGTGATACAGATGGCCTGCACCTGTTGCCCCTGGGATTCCGGATACTGGCTAAGGCTCTTGCTGCCCCTATAGTGCCTTTTTTAGGCAAGGTTCAAATAACAAATTCACCACCATAACAGGAACAGGCAAGCAAAAAAGTAATGCTACTCAATGCTAGAAGTCTAAATCTCAAAATGCACTCACTCGAGGCACTCCTTAAAATGGAGAACATTGATAACTGTGCAGTGACTGAGACCTAGTTTAAGGCTCCAGAGAGCACCCCTGCACTACCAGGCTATAACTCATACCACACTTTTTGGCCATGTAACCTGGACCAAAGCGCCAAAGGCGGAGGTGTGTCCTTATTCATTAAGGATATCCACACCTCCAGGCTAGTTGCTCAGCATAATGCATCCGAGGTTATCCAAGTGCAACTAACTCTGGGCAAAACTGCAATCCAAATTGTAGCTTGCTACAGATCCCCCACCATGCCACAGGATTCCCACTCTTCTTTTCTTGATGTACTGGAAAATATTAGGGTTCAACCAAACACCCTAATAATGGGCGACTTCAACTACCCCACCATTAGCTGGGAAAACTACTCGTGTACCAACTCCTCTGCTCATGCTTTCTGGAATTCATAATCTCCAATGCCCTGGATCAACTTATCCACATCCCCACCAGGGGCAACAATATCCTAGACCTAGTCATTGCCAACTTGAGTGACCGGTGTTCCACACCTGAAGTCAACTCTTCGTTGGTCTGATCTGACCAAAAGCTAATCACCCTTGATATCCACACCCCCCCCCCCCCATTAAGGAAACCACGGTAAAGAATTTCTCCAAAGCCAACTTCATGCTTCTTAAGACAGAAGTGGTGAACTTCATGACACCCATGCAGATGGACAATAAAGTTACAACTGCTGAATCCTACACAAATGCACTCTATAAGAACTTACATGAGTGCATGGATCGTGCTATCCCAAACAGAACCAAGACGCAATCCTCCAAAAAAAGGAAGCCAATCTGGTGGTCCCCTGCCATAAACAAACTGTATAACAGAAGGAAGAAACTGTTGCAAAAGAAAGTAAAATCCCATGAGTGGAGAAGCTTCCCTGGTCAACCTTAGTAAGATGCTGAGATCCCTTATAAGATCCTCCAAAGTTAGCTATGAAAACAAAATCACCACTAATTCTAAGGATAACCACAAAGCATTCTACAGCTATGTCAAGAATCTCGATGGCAACACCCAGATCTGCTCTGAGTTACAGCACAACAGCACGAAAATTACAGAACCAACTGATATTGCCAACATCCTGGCAGATAGGTTCATTGCTAACTTTACCCCCCCTCACCCCCTAAAGGGCCCATATCTATACAGGAAGAATGCAGAGTCCCTGTAATCACAACTATGCAGGTAAAAGCTGCACTCTCTAAAGCCAAAAACACAGCATCCATGGGAGTGGACAACATCCTAGGCTGCATTTTACATGAACTTCAGAACGAACTGGCTCCCCACTTAAGCACCATGTTCAATAATAGCCTCACATCAGGCTTTGTGCCCATTGAATGGCCACAGCAACAGTTATCCCACTCCACAAAGGGGGAGCCACCAATGATCCCGGAAACTATCGACCTATTAGCCTAACGAGCCTGGTCTGCAAGGCCATGGAACGTATCATCATGGAATTCATAAACAAAGACATTGGTAACCTCCAAACTCTGGATCCCACCCAGTTCGGGTTTGTGAAAGGCAGATCATGCCTCCTGAACCTTATTGACTTCTTTGAGGCAGTCACTAAAGCCGCAGATGAGGGTAAGGTGGTTCACACAGCCTATCTTGACCTCGCCAAGGCTTTCAACACCATCCCCCATTCTGGAATTATAGCTAAACTCACTAAACTAGGTATAAATCCCTACATCACAAGATGGGTTGCCAACTGGCTCACTGACAGATCCCACACTGTAAAAGTTGCAGACTCCAAATCTGACCTCAAAGCAGTGACAAGTGGAGTACCACAGGGTTCCATCCTGGGACCTCTCCTGTTTGGTATCTACTTCTCTGAAGTACAGGCTAACACAGAAGGCCTCTGGCTAATGAAATTCGCAGATGACTGCAAACTAGGAGCCATAGTCAAGTCCCAAAATGATGTGGACATCCTACAGAAGGGCCTCGCTGAGACAGATGCCTGGTGTCAGAGCCATGGTGCCAAAAAGTGCAGTGTCATCCCCTTTGGTAAAAACTTTGTACCCATGAACTACCACATAGGCAGCAATCTACTTAACACTGGATGTGTGATGAGACCTTGGGACCCAGGTGGACAGTAGTCTCTCCTTTGATAGTCACATTGCCACAGTAGTCAGGAAGTCCTTCTATGTGGCACACCTCATCATAAAAGGGTTCTCATCCAGGAAAAAATAGGTCATTGTTCCCCTCTACTCGACACTCATTAGACCCATTATAGAGTACAACACCCCTTTTGGAATGTACCTCACAAGACACTTGCAGCAGCTGGAAAGGCCACAGAAGTACCTCACAAAGAGGATTACTGGCCTCAAACAAATGCCCTACACTGACCGCCTCAAAAAACTCCAGCTGTACTCCGTAGCATATTGCCTACTCCAAGGTGACCTCTGCCTAACATATAAAGCTATGTCAAACCCAGAGCTGTTGGACATGCTATACCTAAAGAAATCCCAATCCCTCTGGGCTACATGCTCTAGCGACCTAAACCTTGTCACCACAATAAACAGGACATGCTGGAGGGATAGATTCCTGTCCCAGAGACTTCCCATACTCTGGAACAGGCTACCCATCTATGTCAAGCAAAGTTCTTCATTAGCACTCTTCAAGAAAAATCTTGATGAGTGGATGAGAAATAGGAAATACACCCCGGGGATCACTTCTGTGTCTCTGCTCGACAGTGGCACAGGAAAATAACTTTCTTGGGTGGCGTAAGCCAAGGAACCTTGTTGGCTAGGCTTATGTAGGCCCTTGGGCCAATAGCCTAGTACCTACCTATGAACCTATACCTCCTTTCCTGAAGAGATTCAAAATTCTGATTCTGGACAGGAGGGTGAACGGACAGATATAGAGTTTTCTCTTAGATTTCTGACTCTCACTATTGGGGGTTCTGTTTCTCTGAAACTATTTCTAGAATATACCTGTTTTCAGTGGGAGAACACTGAGGTTTCTCAAAACTTAGAAAATACAATGAGCTGTTACAGAAGGCATTTTTAGAATCTGCACCCATTCCTCCAGTTCTGTCATCTTTCGAGGATGTGTGTCTTACTGCCTGCAGTTTTTTTTTTTTGACAGACAGCTAGCTTTCCCAAAAAAGGCAGAGAGGTTGTATAAATTTCCTCAGTCTTTTAAGGTTTTATTCACTCTTATAGGTTCATAGGTGTGTACTAGGTTAATGACTACAAAGGCCTTTTTAAGCCTAACCATGCATCCCTAACCTCTGGCAAGTTCTGGTACCCTTGATAAGTGTAAGCAGGGGCTTGGGAAATGAGCCATTTACATGTTGCCTGTGTCCATTAGAGACAAAGGTGCCAAACCAGGGATGAACTTCTTGCTCCCCATCCAATTGTTCAAGTTACACTTGAATTGGGTTAGGGAGGAACTCTGCTTTACATTGATGGGGAGCCTGTTCCAGAGAAGGGTTAGTCTCTGGGATACATACCTGTCTCTCCAGCAGGTTCTATTAATACCACAGGCACATTTTAAGTTTTTAAAACCAGTAACTTTGGTGCTTTTCTTTTTCAGATATACAGGAGGTCTATCAGGGGGGGTCTGACAATGCCTTGAATACCAGACATAGATCTCCCCTTAAAAGCCTATAGGAGACAGAGTACAGAGCTAGGGCTTTGAGATGGTTTGCATAGGGCATGTTATTTACTCCCTGTATTCCTTTAGTGAGGAACCTCTGTGGACAGTCCAGTTGTTGGGTGTGCTTTGTTAGGTATATACTAAAGGGGACATTGTACTCAATGATAGCTCTAATGAATGCTGAACACAGTGGAACAATGACCTCCTTGGACCTAGATGCCATACCTTTGTTTATAGGTTATAGGTTGCACAATATAGAATAATTTCTTCATTAGTGTAGACACATGGTGGTCAAAGTCTAGATGACTTTCTGTGTGTGTCCCCAAGTCCCTGTTACTGGGTCAACTCTTATGGGTGTGTTGTCATTGTAATAGTTACCAGGGAAAGATTATTTCCTGAAAGATAGTGTTATGCATTTCTTGGCATTTAATTTTAGTCCATGGCTCTGACACAAGTTATTTGCCTGTTTCAGCCCTTCATGGATAATATTAGTGCCAATGGGGGATTCTGTGACTGCTCCTAATTTGCAGTCATCTGCAGAGCTGGTCAGCCAGAGGTCCTTGACATTGGCCTTGAATTCAGAGAAGTAAATGCCAAAAAAGGGATCCGTCCTAGGGCTGATCCCTGAGGGACTCCACTTGCGAGTGGACACTTTGTAGAGGTTGACTCCCCAGTTCTAACTTCCTGGGTCCTGTCTGTGAGCCAGCCGGCTATCTATCAGGTAATATAAGGGTTTATACCTAACCACAATATCCGAGTGGGGTATTGTGTCAAATGCCCTGGCCAGGTAAAGGTAGGCAGTGTTAACCATTTTGTCCTCATCTGTTGCTTTGGTGGCCTCCTCAAAGAAGTCCACTAGGTCTAGTGGTCATGGCCTGCCTTTGATGAAACCAAATTTGTTTAGGTCCAGTGTTTAGAGGTTTTCTGTGTCGTTGTTCATCATTTCCATGATAATTCTTTCCATTCCCTTATATATGAGACTAGTGAGACTTATGGGTCTGTCGTTTCTGAGGTCTGTACATGGCCCACCTTTGTGCATAGGGATAACTGTTGCTGTTCTGCATTCTTTAGGCACAAAGCTTGTTTGGACACTACAGCAATTCCAGAGTGCCTGATAGGTCATGTTTCATGCTATTTAGAAAGCATTCTGGGATTATGTCTGGGCCTATCGATGCATTGTTAAAGTGAGCATTGAGGACCTGTTCCCTAGTGATAGTAGGGGGAGTTACATTTGATGGTATTTCCTGAAGAGAGGTTGAGGGGGTGAGAGGGGTAAAGGTAGATCTGAATTTGTCCAGCTGTAGGTTTGCTGTCTGTCCTGGCTCAGTATATGTGGTTCCATTAACAATGTGCTTTGCACACAATTGTGTATTGCCTTTGAGGTTGCGGACATCGATAAAGAATGCAATATGGATGTCCTTGGCCTGGGAGGCGAAATTTACCTCAAATTTGGCTTTGGCAGACATTATTTGCCCTCTGTGTTTGTTTAGTTTGACGACAGTACTTTTATCCTGCTGGGTGCTACACTTACTAATTTTTGCCATTGATTTCTTCCTTTTGTTATACAGCCTACTGATATGATTCCACCAGGGTGGTTTGTTTTTTGAGTTAGCTCTGTATTTATTCCTGCTGGGTACAGCTGCCTCTATGCAGCTATTAACATGCTTGCATAAGGTTTTGTGAACAGTTCTGCATAGGCAGCAGTGGTCTCAGGGTTTATGGCTCAACATTTTGCCAGGTTATCACTTAATAGTAGTCCTGGGACCACTCTTGTTTGGCATCTACTTCTCTGAAGTACAGGCCAACACTAAGGGACCCTGGCTAACAAAGTTTGCAGATGACTGCAAACTGGGAGCCATTAATGAATGCCCAAATGATGTGGATACTCTACAAAAGGGTCTTACAGAAATAGATGCTTGGTGCCAGAGCCATGGGCTCAAGCTCAATGCCAAGAAATGTATAGTTATTATCTTTGGGAAAAAAAAATGTACCCGTGAATTACCACATAGGTGGCAGTACACTAAACACCAAAAGTCTGATAAGAGACTTAGGGACACAGGTGGACAGTGGTCTCACATTCGATAACCACATCGCCACAACAGTCAGGAAATCCTTCTATGTGGCACACCTCATCACTAAGGGCTTTTCATCCAAAAAAAAGGTCATTGTCCCACTGTACTCATCCCTCATTAGACCCATTATAGAATACAATGCCCTGTTTGCTATGTATCACTCAAGGCATCTGCAACAACTGGAAAGGCCGCAGAAATACCTTACAAAAAGAATCACAAGCCTAAAGCAGATGCCGTACGCTGACCACCTTAAAAAACTCCAGCTGTACTCTGTCGCATATTGTCTACTCAGAGGCAATCTCTGCTTAACATACAAGGCCATGTCAAACCCAGAGTTGTTGGACATGCTACACTTAAAGAAATCCCAATCCCTCAGAGCCACATGCTCCAGGGATCTAAATCTTGTCATCACAATAAACAAAACATGCTGGAGGGATAGGTTCCTGACCCAGAGACTCTCCAGACTCTGGACTAGACTGCCCATACATGTCAAGCAGAGCGCCTCTTTTGCCCTGTTCAAAAGGAACCCTGACGATTGGATGGGAGAAAGGAAATTCACCCCGGGGATCATGTCAGTAACCCTGCTAGACAGGGGTCCAGGGAAGTAAATAGTGTGGGAAGAAATAGCCAAGAATTGTTATGGCTAGGCTTGTATAGGCCCTAGGGCCGATATTCTAGTACCAATTTATGAACCTATGAACCTATGAAGTTAGTCTTAGAGTAGCTTCTGAACATTCCAGAGTTAGCTGGGGCTCTGGGTTTTATTTTCACTTCAAAGGAGACAGTTTTGTTGTCTGAACTTACCAGAGAAGACATTACACTAGGAGGTTACAGCACTCTCTCATATTAGTGTTGACCAGGTCTAGTATGTTTGCATGCCTGGTTAACAGATTGACATTTTGGTCCGGGAGTTTGTCTATTAAATCCAGGAATCTCTGTTCCTGCATGTTTGCTGTCATATATGATTCCCAGTTAGTAGTCGGGTAATTCCAGTTACCCATGAATATGGTATTGGGGTGGCTGTTGAGTGATTCCAATAAGATTAAATATATATTATGGGTTTCCTGGGTCATAGAGGTGGGCCTATAACTTGTAAGGAAGTGGTATGGGATTTTGCATATGGTGAATTGAATGTGGAGAAGCTCAACTGCATCTTCCTGTGTGACCGGCCTTAAGGCATATATTTATTTTGATGTAAATTGAGGCACCTCCACTTTTAGTCCCCATCTTTGTAGTAGCTGGTCAAAATCTGTGAATTATATTATAGCCTTGCACTGCACACTCTCCGTGGCTTTAAACCATGTCTCAGTGACTGCAAAGACATCAGTATCCCCTAGAGTAAGAACAGCTTGTAGGGAGTAGAATTTTTGTTTACATTTCTAGTATTGATCAGTAACATCTTTAGATTTTCTTGGTTTTCATTTGCTATGTTGGAAGTCCTTTCACTTTGGTATAGTGTAATAAAGCCACTATGAAAGAGGACAAGGCCTAGAGGGAGAGGTGCAGATCATCCCTGGCAAAGCAGCATGGTGTGTTGACCATCTCCTTCCATGCTAACAAATATGACAGTAGAATCTAAGACAGTTGTTAAAGTCAGTCATCTTCTGCTCATATTGTGCCTTCATCCTTGAAGGTAAAATGTTGCTCAGCACTAGGCTCATAACACTCTGAGACACACATTGCAAGAGCTCCATGATGTCCATCTTCATATTGCCTTGGGAAATACATCTCAGGTCATTTGCACCCACATGACTGAGACATACTGGTACTTTTGGTCCAGTGACCTGAGTGTGTGCATAACGTGACGTATCATAGCCCCTGATAATCAACTGACTGTGACTTTATCCTTACTCAGCCTGGTGAGAGGGACATCAGTGTGCCTCACAATGGAGTCTCCAATGACCAGAATGCTGGACTGTGTGGTGACCTGCTTTATGGGCTTAGAAGTAGAGGCTGCATGAGATGTGGCTGTATGTGTTGATGTGGGTGTGACTTTGAGAGTGCATTTGTGGCTGCTGAGGATATTTTTATGTGTACTACATCTAGGAGGTATTTGGGGTTTAGGAAGGTTTCATTTAAGTGCCTCAGCATATGTGGTTCAGTGACATTGTGTAAATACATCTCTCATACCTTATCAGTTTGTTTGATAATTAGCTGGTTGTCAGTAATCATGAGGCCATCTCTACATTGCCTTAGGATGCCCGTATCCACCATGATGGTAACAGAGATAGTAGGGGAGTTCATATTCATGCCAACAGGCCTTTTTTATTGATTAGATGGTTGCAATGAGAACGTTAAGTAATGTCAGGAGTATCTGGTTTGCAGCTCTGGGGGCACTGTTTGTCATTGCAAACTGGTTGCCCTGTTTGCAGATAGATATTGATGAAATTTCAACAGTACTTTTACAGGAAAAATAGCAGCTCAAGGTGTCTGCATCTATACAGGGCACTGTCAAACACTTGAGTGGAAACTACTGAAAATAGACCCTAATGATTTATGGATGAAGTACTTAGGCAGATATTTTGAAGTCAGGTTAGATTGCAGCTGATCAAGCAGTACTAAATGAAAAGAAACAATTAGCTTTGTCAAAAATGATGAAAAGAGGAGACTCACCTGGTTAGCTACTGCCTGGGTTTTACTAATGATAAACTCACCACAGCTTCACACAGATGGGATACAATGCCCCTTTGACTTTTTCTCTCACCAGAATCAAAACAGTAGCACCCTAATCCCGAAATGAGAAGCAGGCCACAGGCTCTTTCTGATCAACACTCATCCCAGATGATGCAGGGGTCTGTAGGCTTGTTATAAACTTTTCCTCTCTGATGCCTTGAATAACAGCCAGACCAGTCAGGAAGATCATTCCACACAGTCACTGCCCAATCAGAGACAGGCAGAAATCGATGCCCTCTGCTTCTTCTCTCACTTGGAGCAAACTATAAGCACAAATTTGAACATGACACATATGAAGCAGTTATCAGGCTTTCTGGTGATCAACAGACTCCAGGAAATAATGTCCCTGTGCTCCTTCTCTCACCAGTAGCAAAATAGAAGCACTAATCTCAAGATGACTACTGACAGCTAGAATGTTGGCTCTCCAATAATTGGTGGTCTTGGACTAGATGTTGCAGATTTTAAAGGTAGGATGAAAACATGGGATAATATCTGCAAGAGTTGCAGTGTGCCCTAAGCACCTAGATATGAATGAGGGGGGCGGGGTTAACTCAAGCTTTAGCAATGTAAGGGGAGAGCCACTAATTTTAAAAGAGCAAGATGGACTGGAATGGAGTTGGCATTTAGTATTCTAGCTCTATGGAATATGGTGGGATGGCCAATAACATTAAATAGCTGAAGGGGAGTAATTTCAGAAAATGACAATACAATACTGACAGTAGCTAATGAGAGAAGAGCGAGAAGGAAGTATGTGCCCAAATTAACATAAGGGGCAGGCAGCTAGAGAGACGGTTGAGTTTAAAAGTACAGCACCAACAGGGTTGGAGAAAATTTAATTTCTGTCAGATTCACAAGAGATGACAGCAGTCGTCTCTTTCCTAGTTTAAATATGCAATTGAAAGCAGAATACAAGGAAAACAGTATAAAGAAAATACACCACAATTTACAAAATATATGAAGGCAGTGAAGCAATACAAATTACAAGAAAGCAAAACCAAACTAGCTTTTCCCTCTCACAGCAGTCTATAGAAGAGTCTGAGTGAGCTTTTCCAGTGAAGTTTTCCCAAACTTGATCCAGCGGCTGTCACTTTTGTTAATCATTCTGCTGCTGCTAAATAGTTATTTCTAATCCTACTCTTTCTGATAAGGATGGAAAGATTATTGATCAGTTTGGGAAAAAAGTGAATGCTTCTGGAACTTGGATTTTCAGAATTTTAAATTGTTAGCCTCATATGTTAAGGTTTGTTCTGACTAATTGTGAAAGTATGAGGAATGTTTTGTCTGTGTTTCTTCTTGATAATCTATCATCCCACCTACCAGTTACACTAGGTGTTCCCCAGGGCTCTTTTCTTGGTCCTTTATTATTCTCTATTTTTATTAATGATCTCTGCAAAGCTACTCCTCATGCAACCTGTATACAATATGCAGATGATTCAACAATAATCTGCACAGCCAAATCTTCATCAGAACTACAGTCCTTAACTCAGGAAATGTTTCACACAATAGAGTCATGGTTCTTAAAACGCTGCCTCCTCCATAATCCTAAAAAAACTAAGCTCCTGCTGTTTACCCCTACCCGGAAGCACATACCTATTGATTTCTCTGTTACTTCTAACAATGGTACCCTCATATCCCCTGACACTACCACTAAGCTTCTAGGAATTACTATAGACAACAACCTTAACTTTGACTCCCATATTAATAATACAATAAAAACAGTTAACAGAAAAATGGGCTCTCTATATAGAGTCAAATCCTTCCTCACTCCAATCGCTAGATCTACTATTGCCCATTCTCATCTAATCTCAACACTCCTTTATGCCTCACCAATCTATACCAATCTGTCGAAACATAATTGTCTCCAACTAGCTACCTCCTATAATAACATTGCAAGGTTTGCCACTGGTAATCCCTATAGAACCCATCACTGTAAGAATCTGAAACAACTAGGATGGCTTGAACTACCTCATCAGCTTCAATATAGTCAACTTATCATTGCTCATAAGATCCTCTACCACCCAAATAATACCCCAATGCTCTCAAATATCATCACCCCCTATACAAATCTCACTAACTTACGATCAGCAAATAAATTGTTAATTAACATTAGTAAGTCAAACAACTACCTACTGTCCTAACTTCTCTTCCTTCTCTACCCCTCTTCAAACAAAAACTGAAAATACTCCTTAGAACAAAATGGCTGTGCCCTTGTAACAACCCTGACTAACTGATTAAGATTACTTTTTTTACTTTCCCTCTTTTGTCAATTTTGTACTTATTGTATATGTAATCAGAACAGTGTATCTGTAACTTCTATGATTTGACTCATTATAAATGTCATTTTCTATATATTTGTAAATAGTATTTAACTATTGTCTTCTCTATTTTTGTATTTATTATTAACCAGGGTGTTTATATCTTGTAGATGATTACTAACCCGTTTGTTGTAAAACGTATCCCCGTATTTTGTATGTTTTTTCTATGTAAACTCTTGTTTTTCAGAGGGTGTTTTTTTAATAGGGTGTTAATATATTGTAGATGATTCAAACCAGTGTCTTGAAAATGTATCCCAGTATTTTGTATGTTTTTTTTCTATGTAAACTCGTATTTTTATTCTACACAATTTTTTTTTACTTTTTCATCTGTTTTGTCCTGGAGCTTTTCTCCCCGGGCCTCTACTGAAAATATCCAGTTAGACTAGCCCGGTCAACAAATGTAAAATAAAATGTAAAATAAATAAATAAAATTGTGAGGAAAAAGCTGCTCTTAAACCATTTAATTTATTCTGTTTGAGTCACTGCTCATTGTTTACACTGTGTGCATGACTCTCTTGGTACTTCTTCCAAGGGTATGGCCACTGGTACTGTTTTGAGGAGGTTTGCATGGCTACTTTCTCAGAACTGCCCAGATGATGTTAAAAATGACATTTTAAATTCTTTGGATAGTGATTTAGTTTTGGTCCCTCTGCTGCAGAAATGATCAAACGTGTGATAAAAGAGGTAATCTAATACAGGAAATCACTAAGAATTTTCTGCCCTCCTTTTCCAAATTGTCCATGGGATTCTCTAACTCCTCATCCAATTTTGGTAAGAAAAATAAAAAGTCTCAACAAAATTCAGAAACAGACATTTAAGAAAAAAAATGGCAAGGGATTCCAAGAAGAATTCTGAAAATTGCCAGAACCAAGGACAATCCAGTAAGTCAGAATGTCTGTTATAAAAGATAGTTTCAGACAAATGGGTTGTGAAAGTCATTCACCAAAGTTACAGATGTCAGTGGGAGGAAATTCCTCCTTTCCATGGGGTCATTCCTCATCCTCCAGACCAGACTCTCATTTTCACTTGTCCTTCAGTACATGCTAGGGCTGCCACCTATCTGTTTTTTTCCTCTGGACTATCTGGACATCAAACCGATTGTCCGATAGTCTGGAACACACTTCCAACTCCAGTATCAGCACATTCACTATGCTTAACATAAGTATTGCAAACCAGTAAAAGAGGACATTCCTCCTTCCTCTGATGTGACTATGATGTCACAAAATGGGCAGGACATGGGTGGGAAGCGGGGAGTTTGTGGATGGGATTAGGGGAGTTTCTGGTTTTAGCCACAATGAAAGGTGGCAACCCTATCTCATACTGTCCCAGTGAGTGATACAACCAGTTCCCCTTCCCAGGTAGGAAAGTTTTATTTAAGGATGCTTTTAGTGCCAAAGAAGGAAAATACCTGGAGACCAGATGTTCATTGTGTTTCACTGTTGCAGTCATCACACTTGGGTTATCCTGCCAGAGGCAGCCCTCAGTCGGCCCGAATACCAGAGGCTTAGTATTTCTGCGTCTGTTGCTCCAGGACTGACGTCAGGTCGTCAGTGGTATAAAATCAGGCAGCCAACGCCATTACATCAGTCTTTCTTGCCGAGGAATCCAAAGCAGAAGCAGTTCGCACGAGTACCTGAATTTTCGTTTCCGAATTGAATTTGAAGTCTTCTAAAGCTAAGTACCCCATTGTGGATCCTTTTTTCTTGTTCTAACCGATGTCAGAAAAAGTTAACAAGTGTCTCGCCTGTGGAAAGCAAATGCCACTCCGAGATTTTCATTCTTACTGCGTCACCTGTTTAGGCCCATACCACAACATCCCTCGCTGTTGGTTTTGTGCTTTGTTTAATGCCAGAACTATACATCATCGGGCCCTTATTGTAGCTAAATATTTTCGCTGTCGATCTCCATATTCCGAAATGGCTTTGGTAAGCCATCCGACTACCAATCTTCCAAAAAAACATAAGGATAAAGACAGAGACAGACTGCACAGGTCCAAAACTGCCGATGATGCTTCCGTTAAGCTAGTCACCAGTTCGCCGGTCCTCAGTGAGGAGCTTTCGCAGCCCCCGATGCCCGCTTCTGTGGATTCACAGGCCGCTACCGAGACCTGTACGGAGTCCAATATGCTGTGAGACTCTTCTTTGACTAAGGATCCTGTGGATGTCTCTACTTTGGATGGGTCCAGAGCCACTGAGCAGGCACCAGCTTCCAAGAAAGTTCTTCACACTACCGATACTTGACACAAACCAACTACTTCTTTCGCATCTTCAGTTCTTTCTAAAACTACCAAGTTTCTAAGGCCAGGGTACAAACTATGCCTAAAAAAAACGACGACCCAAGCTCAAGCACCTGCTTCCATGCCTCAATCTCAAATGCTTAAAATGGTGGAAGACCTTATCATGCTTATTAGGGGAAGCCAGCCTACCCCTTCCAAAAGAGAGATTTGTCACCAGCAGTTTTATCTGACCAGGAGTCCGATGACTCTGAGGTTTCTGAATATGAAGACCCTTGTCTGCTTATGAGGATGCAGATGCAGAGGAATCCATTCCTTCTGCCTCTCCTCCAGGAAGTTCTTCACACTACCGATACTCTGCACAAACCGACTACTTATTTCGTGTCTTAAGTTCTTTCTAAAACTACCAAGTTTCTAAGGCCCAGGGTATGAACTACGCCTATAAAAACGATGACCCAAGCTCAAGCACCTGCTTCCATGCCTCAATCTCAAATGCTTAAAATGGTGGAAGACCTTATCATGCTTATTAGGGGAAGCCAGCCTACCCCTTCCAAAAGAAAAAGAGACTTGTCGCCAGCAGTTTTATCTGACCAGGAGTCCGATGACTCTGAGGTTTCTGAATATGAAGACATGCAATCCTTGTCTGCTTATGAGGATGCAGATTCAGAGGAATCCGTTCCTTCTGCCTCTCCTCCAGAGGATTTTTCATTTGGTGAAACCCTACATACCTTAAGGGAGCATTTCCAATGGGAGTGTCAGGACTATCCTCAGTCCAAAAAGAGACTCAGGGAATTCTTAGATTTACCACAGCACCGACCTTTAGCTATTCCTTCTGTCCTGGATGTTGTGGATGATGTATTTATGGAATCTAGTTTAGCCCCTGACACCCTTCCACCTGCTCCCAGGAAGACTGACAGTTATTACAGAGTCCCTGACTTACACAAATTTCTTTTCAGAAATCCTAGTGCTGACCCAGAGGTCATCTCCCAGGGACATAAAGAAATAAAAGCAACCACAGCTAAGAATCCCATCCCTTCGACAAGGGATTCCCAAGTTTTAGACAAATGGGGTAAAAAAGTATACACCTCTGCAACTTTGCCATTAGAGCATTAAATTGTCATTTCCACATGCTGAAATACCAGCAACATACTACGGAACTCCTTAAACAAAAAATATCTACCTTTCTGCCTTGTGCAGAAAATAAAGATTTACAGGAGCTTATGCATTCTGCAAGCCAAGTTACTAAGCACGCCTTGCAATGTGGCTTTGATGCCCTGGAAGCATCCTGCAGGGTAGCAGTCACAGATTCTGTACTTAGAAGGCATGCTTGGCTTAAGGAACAGACCTTGCCAGACCATGTCAAATCAAAACTATTGGATTGGAGACACCATTGAACAAAGGCAATTTGTTTGGCACCAAGGCAGAAGAGGTCTTAAAAAATATGGAAGAAAAAGTTAAATCTATGCAGACAGTTAAGGACTTCTTACAGGTCCAACCTCCAAGGTTCAGTAGGCATTGCCCCTCCAAACACTGGTCCTTTCCGGCCCTCTCAAGACCAGCTCAGACAAGACCTAGGGGAAGCAGACCCCCCCCCCCCCCAGACAGCAGTCACAGGGAATGCAGAGATCTAAGCAACGGAGTTCCTCCACTTCAAAAACAGGGAGTGCTAAGCCACCCCCTTATGGAAAAGAACTCACAATGACTGTACACCTCCACCCATTACCTTTGGCCACCTGCTTGTGCCCCCTAGGAGGAAAACTCTCCTCCCATGCCAAAACCTGGGCCTCTATCACCAACAACCAATGGGTCCTCAACATAGTGTCCCAGGGATACAAATTTTATTTCCACACTATGCCAACCCCAAAAGGGTTACCAGATCTTCCTCCAAACCAGTGGGCAGAGGCACAAAACCAAGTCCATTCCTTGCCCTCCATGAGGGCAATACAGCCTGTTCCTGCAGACCAGATAGGCCAAGGTTTCTATTCCAAACTGTTCCTGGTACCCAGAAAAGAGGGCACCTGGTGCCCAATCCTCGATCTATCTATTCTAAACACCTTCCTGGTAATACCAAAATTCAAAATGCTCACCCTCCAGCAGCTTCTTCCTATGATATCCAAGGATGCTTGGTTAGCCACCCTAGACCTAAAAAAGGCCTAACTACACATCCCAATCAGGGATTCCTGCAGGAAATATCTACGTTTCAGGGCAGGATCTATGCACTTTCAGTTCTCTGCACTTCCCTTTGGCTTATCCACTGCTCCCAGAGTTTTCACAAAATGCCTGGCTCTAGCCATTGCTTTTGCAGACAAAGGAATATTCAAATTTACCTCTACCTGGACGACTGCCTGATTCAGGCAGACAGTCAGGAAAAGCAGTTACAGCACCTGACCTTTGTAAAGGACCTACTGACCTCCCTGGGTTATACTATAAATGAAAAGAAATCTAAACTAGTACCCACTCAAAAAATTGTATTCCTGGGAGCAAGCCTGGACACAGCATCCCAGATGGCATTCCTTACTCCAGAAAAACAAGCCTATCTGATCCTTCTCTGAACTAGTCACCAGAACCTAGTTATCCACAAGAAAAATCCTGCAAGCGCAAGGGTTCATGGCCTCCTGCATTCTACTCATTCCATATGCCAGACTGCATATGAGGAAACTTCAATGGTACCTATATACCCTTTGGTGTCAACACTGTCAGGACCTGGAAACTATCATACCTGTGATACCCTGTCTAGGGAAGAATTTTCTTTGGTGGGCAGCAGCATGCAACCACAACAAGGGTCTTCCCTTCTCACAACCCCCATGCTGCCCAGACCCTAACCACAGATGCATCAGATTATGTCTGGGGTGCACACCTGGATGGCAGGTGCATTCAGGGCCATTGGAGCCCAAACCAAATACATCTGCACATCAACCAAAAAGAGATGCTAGCTGTTCAGCATGCTCTCACAGCTTTCAGACCCCTACTCTCCCCGGGGCCTCTACTGATCAAAACAGACAACACCACAATGATGTGGCACATCAGCAAGCAAAGAGAAACTTACTCTTATCCCCTCTGCAGGCTCGCCATGACCCTTTGGCACACAGCTTCAGCCATGCAAATTCACCTGCAAGCACAATTCCTGCCAGGCTCCCAAAACTCTCTGGCAGACAACCTAAGCAGAAACCTCCTAGACTCACATGAGTGGCAGCTAGACCACAGCACCTTCAACCTTGTAACCCAGAAATGGGGCACCCCGAAGGTGGACCTCTTTGCCTCCCACAACAATCACCAGTTCAGCAGATTCTGCACCAGGGAACCTCACAGCAAGGCCTGGAAAGTGGATGCCCTATCCTTCCAATGGGTAAACCTCTCGATCTATGCATTCCCCTTCTACATCTGCTTTCAAGGGTACTACTCAAAATAAGGGAGGAAAAACCAAGAGCAATCTTGATTGCCCCAGACTGGCCACACCAGCACTTTTACCCACTGCTGCACAGTCTGACACCCCTGCCACCATGGCACCTACCTCAGATCCCAACTCTCCTGACCCAGCAGAATGGAGAATTCATGTACCCACAATTGCAGACCCTGAACCTGGAAGCCTGGTTTA
Source organism: Protopterus annectens (assembly GCF_019279795.1). Classification (NCBI taxonomy): domain Eukaryota; kingdom Metazoa; phylum Chordata; order Ceratodontiformes; family Protopteridae; genus Protopterus; species Protopterus annectens. Next base: position 1,408,040,787 of record NC_056733.1, read on the forward strand.
TTCCCTGACCTCTCCTCCAGTTGCCAGCCTAAGCAAGCAAGTCCTGGATGTTATATGTGAGGCCAGATGCACCAACACTAGAAAATCCTATGCTGACAAATGGAAAAGGTATTGCACCTGGATCCAGGATAAAGGAGCTGAAACAGCACAGCTCTCCCTACCTTTCATCCTGGATTACCTAGCAGACCTACTACACATGGGCCTATTCTTCTTTTCTATTAAAGTTCATGCCTCTGCCATCTCTGCTTATTACAACACAGAGCCACCTCTCTTCTCTCACCCTCTCATCAAACAGTTCCTAAGAGGGGCTAACAATTTAAGGCCACCCAGAAGAGCTCCTACCCCAGCTTGGGACCTTAACTTTGTGTTGGAAAAGCTCACACTACCCTCCTTTGAGCCTGCAACTTCAGCAGAGTTAAAATTCCTCTCTTGGAAAACAGCCCTGCTTCTGGCCATCACTTCAGCTAGAAGAGTTTTAGAGCTACAAACACTCATGGCTGTTAACCCCTTCATCATTTTTCATGCTGACAGGGTCTCACTCAGGACTAACCCGACTTTCATGCCTAAAGTGATGTTCAGTGTGGCTTTCAACCAATCTATTCATTGCCTACTTTTTTACCTAACCCACAAAACAACAAGGAGGAAAGGATTCTGCATTCTCTAGATGTGCACAGACAGCTTAGATTCTACCTGGATAGGACTAAATCTTTTAGAAAAACTGACCAATTGCTAGTCAGCTTTGCAGCAGGGGCAGAGGGCAAGGCCATTTCCAAACAAACAGTCTATAAATGGATAGCACACTGTATCCATTTCTGCTACAAATACCACGGGAAATCTTCCCCTAAGGGGATCAGGATGCATTCCACCAGGGCAACCTCCACCTGTGCAGCTTTTCTCAGAGGGGTCCCTACCAGGGACATCCTGGTGGCTGCAACATGGAGTTCTGTTCATACCTTCACCAAGCATTACCACCTGCCTATCTTCTCCAAATCCAGGGCAGGCTTTGCAACTGCAGTCTTGCAGGGCATCCTAGCCAGCCCCCAGTCTTCTTGATTGCCGCCACCCTTTTCTACAGCTTTGGGAATCGACCCAAGTGTGATGACTGCAACAGTGAAACATGAAGAACATAGTAAAGTTGTGTACACTTACCATAAATGTAGATGTTCGAGTGTATTCACTGTTGCAGTCCTGGTTTCCCACCCTCCACCCCTCTTGTCTCTCTCTCTCTCTCTCTCTCACTCCTTACAAGGATTTTTGGTATTTACTTTCTACTGGTGATGTTCTTCCACCATAACCTAGCCCCCTATTTGGGGGCTCCTGACATTTGGGGCAAGAAAAACTGATGTAATGGCATTGGCTGCCTGATTTTATACCACTGATGACCAGACATCAGTCCTAGAGTGACAGCAACCGATGCAGAAATACTAAGCCTCTTGTATTCGGGCCGACTGAGGGCTACCCCTGACAGGATAACCCAAGTGTGATGACTGCAACAGTGTATCCACTCAAACATCTACATTTATGGTAAGTGTACACAACTGCACTTTCTGGATCTTTGTTTCCTAAACCTTTTTGTGAGAGTGCCCAAATTCAGAAGGATGTCACTTCACAACCTGTTACCTCTTTTTCTTCATTCAAGTTTCCTTCTAACATTATATTTAAAAGATACTTATCATCACATCCAGACTTCAGGCTTTTTTTAAGACTTTATGTGTCTGGATCACATTATCAGTTCTGTGCCATACCCTTTGGACTATCCACTGTACCAAGAGTGTTCACAAAGTTTCTGGCTCCAGTTATAGCTCATTACAGGGTATCCACATTTTCCATGTTAGGACAACTTGCTTAACTTTACAGTCTTTTTTAAAGTGCCAGGAATTTCACTTGGGTGAGATATCTCTTACCCAAGCTGGGATTCCAAGAGAACATTCAAAAGTCTTTCTTGACTTCTCACAGGCTTGTGTTTCAGGGATGTCAACTAGACACCATAATTCAAAGAGCTTTTCTTGCTCAGGAAACACTAGATCTATATCTAGATCTATTTCTAAGGTTTTCTACTCAGACTTCAGACACTGTGTGGGAATACCCCAGAATTTGGGGTCTAGTGATACCCCCTGGCAAGACTATGTATGAGAAAGATACAGTGGTACCTGAAGTCTGACTCCATATGAGAAAGATACAATGGTACCCGAAGTCTCTTGGGTCCCGACACCAACATCTCTTGTCCTTACAGATTCCAGTTCCAAAGCAGTCCGTCATCACAGGTGTCTCAGACTTTGCTTGTGGGAGCAGTTTCAGGAGGGATAAAAGTGTAAGCTATGTGGCACACCAAGGACATTCGATGCAAGCACATAAATATAAAAGAGATGCTTGTCCTGATCAAGATTCTGAACTCTCTGAATCATCTTTGGTCCTCAAGACCTCATCAAGTTGTGACAGGCAACACAGTCATGTAGTATATCTACAAGCAAGGGGGATCCAGATCATAAGCCCTCTGCAGGCTAGCCATGTTAGCTTGGGATAAAGCTTCACAGCATAGTCTCACTCCACTGGCATCCTACATTCCATCGGAGTACAACTGTGTGGCAGACAGCTTTGCAGGATGACCACAGATCTTCACAAATGGAAATTACATGGGGGGGGGCTCTTCCAAGATTTGATCCATCTGTGGAGAGTTCCTCAAGTGGATCTTTTTGCTTCCTCTCTGAACAATCAGTTGGCAATATTCTGTTCCAGGACTCAGTGCAAGAAGGTCCAGAAGACAGATGCCTTTTCTTCTTGTTTCCTTGGACAATGTTCTTATATGCTTTTCCACCTTTTCCACTAATATCTGGGGTACTTCTGAAGATTCAGAAGGAATTCCCCAAGATCATTATGATGACCCCCTTCTGACTCTGGTAACTGAGGTTCTCCCTTCTTTTGGAGCTGGCAATGGGCAATTACCACAAGCTTCCACACAGACTGGATCTACTCACACAAGAACAGGGGTGTTTCATACACCCCAATACCAATCAATGTCATTTGACTGCCTGAACGATAGGTTTTTGTTCCCTTTAAGCACCTTTTACTGAGGATGTGCAGTGGGTACCAATAAAGGCAAGAAAGCCTGCTACTAGAAAATCATATATTAGAAAATGGAAAAGATTTCCTAGCTTATTCGAACAACATAGCTGGTGAGCCAATTCTCGATAGTGTTAAATGTATTTTGGCTTAAAATTTGCAAGTCGGATGGGGAGGTGGCTGAAAATATGAGAGTGGAATCATCTGCGTATTGAATACAGGTGGCTTTAGGGATAGCAGTGTGGAGGTTGTTGATAAAAATAGAGAAGAGTAGTGGACCTAGTATGGAATCTTGATGGACACCAAGTGTGAGAGGTAACTGGCTGGAGAGTTTGCCCTGCCATAGTACCGCCTGCTGTCTACCAGTCAGGTAGGACTGGAAACACTGGATAGCAGGCTTGTTGAGGGAAATAGATTTTAGTGAAAGAATGAGAAGTTCATGGTTGACCATGTCAAAGGCTTTTGATCGGTCAAGAAAGAGGGCAGAGGTTAGCTTATTGTCATTCCTGTTTTGGTTTATGGCAGTAGTAAAGGAAAGGAGGGCTGAAGTGGTGCTGCGGTATGGCCTGAAACCATGCTGGGAGTTGGATAGTAAGTTATTCTTTGAAAGGTATTGCATTAGTTGCTTGTGTACACATTTCTCCATTATTTTGGCTAGTGGGGAAAGAATGGCAATGGGTCTATAGTTGGATATGTCTGAAGAGCTACCACCTTTATGGAATGGGATGACATGAGATATTTTCCAGAGGGAGGGGATAGCATTTTCGGATAAGGTTCTGTTGATGAGGATAGATATGGGATATGCAATGGCATCTGCAGCTATTTGCAGGTACTCTGCAGGGAGGAGGTCAGCAGTGAGGGTGGTAGGTTTTAGTTTTTTTAGAAGTGTTTTGATAAAACTAGTGGATATTGGCTGGAAGCTAAATTCTGGGTGATTATTAGGTAGATTAGGCATGTGGTTTAAGTTAGAGAGGGTTAGTTGATTTGCTAGGGATTGGATTGTTTCAGTGAAAAAGTTATTAAAGGCACTAGCTATGGTCTCTGGGGAACTATGGGTATAGTTATCTGGGGTTGGGGTTGGGGTGGTGGAGTGACCTGGACAAAGTAGTTGATTTAAGCCTGCCCAGAACTTTTGAGGGTTGTTGTGGTGTTTTTGTAGGAGATTTTGGTAGAAGCTTTTTTTATCCAGTAAAATAGATTATTTTGTATCATTCCTAAGTTGATGATATTTTAGATGGTCAAGTGGGGCTTTGGTTGTTCTCCAGCTGGCCCAGGCTCTGTTTCTAGTTTTGATTTTAGCTTTAGTATCTTTTGTGAGCCATGGTGCTATATTTGATCTAGTTTTTATTGTACGTGCTGGAGCATGGGAATCAAGGATACTTAGGAATTTAGTGTTAAAGTGATCTATGGCCTCCTCTAATGTTAGATTTTTTAGTTTTGACCAGTCAAATGCTTTTAATTCATTTTGGAATATAGCAGCATCAAAGTTTTTCCTGTTTCTAAATGTTTTATATTTGGGCTGGTGAGGGTTTCCTGCCTTATGTTTTATGATATAGGTTAGACAATGGTCGCTGTGTTCATCAGGGAGAGTACCAGCTGTGTACAATTGGGGTTCGTTATTAACTAGGATCCAGTCTAGGATACTTTCCTTGTTGGTCGGTTTGTTTATCCTAGTGGAGAGGTTATGGTCTGTTTAAACCCAGATAAGTTTATATGAGTGGGGGGGGGGGGGTCAGAGAAGCAGTGGGTGCCAGTCAGTGTTAAAATCACCAATAACTATGATTTCTTGGGGATAGGTAGTGGATAACCAGTAAAGGAGATCTTCTAGGGTATTTAGGTTGTTGCCTGGTGGAATGTATGCACAGACAATGTTGTAGTGTTTGTTTTGGTTAATCTGTAGCTTGGTTATGAGGAGTTCCGCGTTACTGAATTGGGGAGGTTGAATGGTGTCTCTATTAACGGTTAGAATATTTTTATAAAGGACTGCTATCCCACCTCCTTTCCTTGTAGCATGGTCTAACCGGTGAATATTGTATCCTGGAGGTAGTATCTCATTGTCAGTAGTACTGGGTTTTAGCCAGGTTTCCGTAAGACACATAATGTCTGGGGAGTGGGTTGCTAGGAGGGTGTGTAGGTTGGGAATCTTATTGCTAGTACTTCTAATATTTAGGTGAAATGCTAGGAGGGAACTAGTGGGCGTATCCATGGGTAGCTTGACTGTGGGGGTTGTGGTAGGGGAGTGGTGGTTATTGGGTGTGGGTGGACCAGGGTTGGGATGAATGTCTCCATGTGTTATAAGGTTATAGTGATAGGATATTCTGAGCTTTAGGAGTTTGTTTATAAGCTTTGTATATTCTTTGTCTTTAGGATTATGTTTTGTGGCTGTACAGGGGTGGTCTTTTATAGAGGGTGGTATATTCGGCGTGCTGGGGAAGGTAAAGTGTTTGGTGTTATGTGTGAAGTTGTGGGTGTCTGTTTGACCATTTGGGTAGTGATTACCATGGTCAAGTGTTTGTTCATAGGCAGTGAGATGGTAAAATAGAAACAGTATAGGCATTTGGGTAATTTGTGTTTTTTTGCTTGTTTGCATTTTGATAGGGGGCAGGACAAATTTGATAGCTGACTGTGCTAACAGGGTGTGGAAGAATGAGAAAGAAGTAAATGGGTTAAGGGGGCAGGGTTGCTCAATGATGTGTGAGGTGCTGATTGATACTTAGCAGGAGGGGAGTGGCAAGGAAGTGGCAAAGTCTGGTTTAAATTTAGCACTAATGGGGGCGGGTGGAATTTGGGGGCAGGGAGGGGAATGGATCGTGCCAAGTACGAGCGGAGCGGGGCTAACGCTAACTCTGAGAGTTACCTTGGGCTTTTGGTTTGGTTTGTATGATTGTATGTAAGCAATATTTTTGGCTGTACTTTAATTTGTTTTATTCTTTTTTAATTTTACACCAATTTTCAGGCTAATTTTAATTGGATTCTAGGGGTAAACTAGCAAATGTAGTCAGTAAGGAGGGAGTGAAATTACTTTACCAAATTAAAAAGTAAATGCTTTGGACTGGAACACTGTGTGACTGTAAGGCTGATTCAAAGTAGTATAGCCCAATCAAGTGGCAATTGGCTAGATCCCTTCACTGTTGTTGTGCATACACCATTAAGCCTCAACAGTTTACAAAAACTAAATTGTAGTTCACCTATTACAATTGAAAAGCTGGAGGGAGTCAGGTTCTTGCTTCCCAGAGGTTTTACTTAGTTAAGATAGCCAGCTTCAGTGGAGAAGGTAGAAATTGCTTTATGCAGTGAATCCCAGGGGTGGGGGGTGTCACTCAGGAAAGAAACCCGTACAAACAGAAAAATAAAGGTAAATAAGGCAGAATTAGTGCAAAGGTTACAAGAATGTAAAGTGGAGAGCATGCAAGGAATAGAGCTGGAGAGTAAAATTAATTATATTGCATACATTATAATTAAAATTGATTATAGTGCATACAGTATCAGCTCTGTAAAACCACAGACTAACAGCAGTAACATACAATCTCTAAGTCCAGAGATAACAGCTGTATACTTCAGTGAATACACACAGGATATAATGCACAAAGCAAAGTATGACTGCTTTTGGACAATAAATAATTAAGTGCAAGAAACCAAATTTTGAGGTAAAGGTGGTGTCCCAGGCCAAGGACAACTAGCTATATCTCAAACCTCAAAGGCAGCACACATCAGTGTGATGAACTATCGGTAAATGGAGCTATGTCCACAAAACAGAGAAATAGAGCAAATCATCTGGCGGACAAATTAAACTCCAACTTTACTCCCTGTCACCCCCAGCCACCCTCCCCTGGAAATTCTACCTAACACAACCCTCTTAACTATTAGTAGCGAGCAGGTATTAGATGTGCTTTTTAAGGCCAAGCATACAGCTTTGATGGGCCCCAATTTTATCCCATGATGCCTGCTAAATAGCCTAAAATATGACCTATCAGGGCAATTGGAGTTACTATTCAGCCATAACCTCTGCACAGGCTTTGTGCCATGAGAATGGAGGACTGCAGTGGTCACCCCCATCTGTAGAAGGTGGACTAGTCTCATATGCAAAGGTATGGAAAATATTATAATGGAAATCATTAACAATGATATTGGAAACCTTAAGACACTTAACCCAACCTAGATTGGTTTTGTTATAGGCAGGTTATGCTTATTGAACCTGGTGGACTTTGAGATCAACAAGGCAATGGATAACTTCAGAATGATGCATACTGCCTACCTTGACCTAGCTAAGGCAACTGAAATAATACCCCACTTCAGCATTGTAAACCAACTCACAGAATTAGGCTTAAACCCCTATGTATCTCACTGGATAGCCAGCTAAGTCACAGATAGGGCTCATAAAGTTAGGATTGGAGAGACCACATCCGTAAAGAAGCCAGTCACCAGTGGAGTCCCCCAGAGCTGTGTGGTGGGTCTGATCCTTTTTGGCATCTGTGTTTCAGGAGTTAAGGCCAATGTCAAGGGCCTCTGGCTTACCAAGTTTGCAGATGATTGCAAGCTAGGAACAGTCATAGAACCCACACCCCCAATACTACCATCTTACAGGAAGGTATAACACAGAAAATGATTGGTGCCAAACTCATAGCATAAAACTTTTCAGGAAATGCATAATAGTACCTTTTGGGAGGTCAGCCACCCTTGGCAAACTACCTCATTGATAAAGCACTCCTAAAACTAGACACAGTAGTCAGAAATTTGAGGACTCATATAGATAGTAACCTGGCTTTCAACCAAGATGTGTCTAAGGTAGTACGAATATCCTTCTATGTTTTCAACGTATAAGTAAGGGCATGGCATCTAGTTCCAGGGAACTTATCGTACCACTGTACTCCACCCATATCAGACCCATCATTGACTATAATTCCCCCTTTGGTAGGTACCTGACAATGCACATGCAACAACTGGAACATCTACAGAGGTTCCTCACAAAAATAAAACAGGGTGTAAACACATTGACTTGTGCAGATATCCTGAAAGTCCTCTGTACACTGTTTCTTACTGACTGCACTGGTGCCATGCATCCTTGGATCCCACACTGACGGACCTTTTGGATATCCAGAAAATGAACAGCAATAGAACTACTACATGTTCATCATACTGATCATTGCCGCAGCAGCCTTAGCTATATGGATTTTATCCTGTCAAGGATACAACAGCTGGCCAGCTTCCAAAGCTTAATGGCACCTTCCATGTACCCAAATTGTCTGGCAACTCAAGCTGAGCAAACTAAAAGGCAAGTTTGGGTGCCAAGTCCTTAAGAGCTTTACTGCTGCTGAAGAGTACTCTCCTCCAAGGTTTTCCAGGATTGGCAGTCTGTTTATGCTGTTCCTTTGCTGAGCAGTGAAGTTCCCTTTGGGGAAAAAGACTTCCTTTCAAAAAATGTTGTTTATTATTAATACTTTCTTCTTTAAGAAAGTTATTTTAAAGCTAACAGTCTGTGTTTTAAGAGACTGTCATGGGACTGTACTGTACTTTTAAACAGGAGTGCTCTTTTTCTAGTCAGTTTAAAATTTGTTTAAAGTAATTGAAAATTTGTATTAATTTTACTTTGTGGGGCCAGAAAAGTGTTTTTAAGTGCTTTTTACTGTGTTTGTCTGTAAAAAAGCTACTTTTAAAGACTTGGTTTTTACCATGATTTGCTATTTGTTTTCATCAGAAAAGAGGCACCATTTTTATCTTGATCATGGATGAATCACTCCCACTGTTGGTTCTTCTTCCAGCCACAAAAAGAAAAAGTTAAACAAACAGGTTTTGCCATCATAGCAACCTAGCAATTTGCCTCAGCTGCAGATGAGTGACTCTGCTGTGGCCATTAGTTATACCTCAGACCACTTATCTCTTACCCTAATCCCTCTGGTGTAGCGCCTGCAGCCACTATGGGCCAAGAGTTAACCATGTCCTCTAATGCCATTGGGACCCCCTCAGTGGGCGAATAAATGAATCAGATCCTGGTAAACAGCTCCAAGTCTGAGAACACACCACAAAAAAAGCACAAGCACCAGTGGGAAAAGCAGTATATCTTAAACTTTTATTCCACAGAATTTAGCCCTTTCATCTTACTAGAAAACCTCATCAGAATAAAGACACTTAGTTTTCCAGTTGATTTATACCAGTCATTCTACAAATAAAGAACAATCATTGGCTGAAAAATTTACGTCATTTCCTGCCATTACAAAATCCAAACTAGAGTTGTTAAAATTAACACAAAATTCACAGCAAAATAATATTAGTAAAAGAACATTTTTAAAAACATACAAACAGTATTATCACATTTCACACTTTAAACCATTTTTCATTTGAAACAAAATGTATATACATTTTCCATCACAACATAGCAGCCCTCATTTTTAATACGCGACCCAACCAAAGTTGCCTGGAGGTGTCCCTGCATTTAACCGCAGTCGGCATAACAATTCATGGTGCTCCAATAAAGTTTCCCATTGTCCTCCCCTCAGGTTTGGTTCAACTTGTTCAAACACACAAAATAAAAATCTCCCATTAGGACAGTCTTTCAAGTGCTTATAAAATGCATTAGTTTCCATACATTTAGAAACTTCATAATGGTTGTTGTAGACACTAGATTTTAACTGTCTGTCCATTTTCCCCACATAGTAGGCTGAATGCACTTGACAGAAAGCTAAGTATACCACCCCTTTGGATGTACAATTAAAATAGTTCTTATCTATTAAAGGGTTTTGTATAGTATTTAACTGGATTTCTTGTCTATGGGCCATTTGTTTATATTGATTACACATTCCATATCTAAATGTCCCCACTTTCCCAAGAGGATTCTTACCACCCTGTTTCTTAGAGGCCCCTTTAAGTAGTTTTTTTTTATATTGGGCCCTCTTTTATACCCAAAAAGGGGGAGCTAGAGAAAACATCAGGTCTACTAGACATTGTAGAAAAAATAATTATTTGGAATTCTTTGGTGTCAGAGCCGTACATAAAAATCAGGGAGCTTGTGAAATCATCCTTTGGTCTACTTTGGGCAGTACTCCTGCAACCATGTAACTGCAGGTCCTGTATTGTGGGATTATCATGGCCTTGGGCATTATGTCTGTTGGTTAAATCAGAGGAACCAAGTAATAGGATATATTTTATACCCCACCCTTTTTCAGTTTCTTACTTCACATTTTAACCATCAATTCTGAGTAGTCCTGCTCAATAAACATCTGGGCCACAAAACTTAGTTCCTGTTCTAAGTCTTCTACATTAGATGTCATATGGGCAAGATACACCATTTGCTGTTTAATGATACTTCTCTTTTGGTGAAAGACACATGCGTTCTGAAGATCATTCATCAAGGCTACAGATGGCAGTGGGAGGAAATTCCTCTTTTCCAGGGTGTGATTTCTCATCCTCCAGAAAAGACTCTCTTCTTTCCTCTTGTCCTTCCTCACATGCTGTCCCATTGAGTGATAGAATTAGGTCCCCTTCCCATGTCGGAAAGGGGTTTATTGAAGGATGTTTTAAGTGCCAAAGAAAGAAAATGCTTTTAGACTAGTTATGGGTCTTTTTTTCTGTAACCTGTTGTAATCAAAATGATGTCACTTCACAACTTGTTACCTCTTCTTCCTCATTCAAGTTTTCTTATAACATTAGATTTAAAAGATGCTTATCATCACATTCCTATTCATTCAAGCTTTAGGCGTTTCTTAAAGTTTTGTGTGTCTGGATCACATTATCAGCTCGCTATCCTACCCTTTGGACTCTCCACTGCACATAGAGTGTTCACAAAGTGTATCGCTCCAGTTATAGCTTTATTGCAGCCTAGATTATCAGTGTTTTTCCATATTTAGATGACTTGCTTATTTTTACAGAGTATTTTTCAAAGTGTCAGGAATCTCTGTCTTTTGGGTGAGGGATCTCTTACATAAGCTGGGATAAGAAGAGAAAATTCAAGTCTTTTCACACTTTTTCTCACAGAATTCTGTTTCTGAGATGTCAACTAGACAAAACAGTTCAAAGAGTTTTTCTTCCACAAGAAAACATATATCTAGATTTAGATTTATTTCTAGGGTTTTCACTTAGGCATCATTACTGTGAGGGAATACCTCTCATGAAGCCCCTAGCAAGACTTCACATGAGAAAGACACAGTGGTATTTGAAGTCTGTCTGATCCCCATACCAACATCCCTTGTCTTTTCAGATCATCCCTGTGCTGGGGTTTGTCAGAAGGGAAATCACTTGTTGAAGACGATGGATATCCCTAAATCCAGTTCTCCCCTTCTCCCTCCTTGTTCCAAAGTAGTCAGAACAGATGCCTCAAACTTTGCTTGGAAAGAGATTTCAAGAATGATAAAAGTGTTAGGTTTTTGGGACAGGCACAAGCACATAAATATAAGAGATGCTTTCCTGGTCAAGGCACTCAATTCTCTAAATCATCTTTGACCCCTGTGTCCTGTTCAAGTAGTTAGACAGTAACACAGTCATTTGGTACATCAACAAGCAAGGGGAAACAGATCATACCCCTTCTGCAGACTAGCCATGTTAGCTTGGGATATAGCTTCACATCACAATCTCACTCTACAGGCATTCTACATTCCATCAGAGCATAATGTGGGGCAGACAAGCTGACCAGGACAAGGGCAAACCCGCACGAATGGAAACTAAATCAGGGGGTCTTCAAAGATTTGATGCATCTGTTGGGGTTCCTCAAGTAGACCTCTTTGCCTCTTCTCTGAACAATCACCTGGCAAGATTATTTTCAAGGAGTCACATACAAGAAGGCCCAGAAGATAGATGTCTTATATTTTCCATGGACAGGAATGTTCCTATGTGCTTTTCCACCCTTTCCACTGATATCCAAGGTACTCCTGAAAATTCAGAAGGAATCCCCCAAGATCATTGTAGTGATTCCTTTCTGGCCCAAGCATCTGTGGTTCTCCTTTCTTTTGGAAATAGCCAGGGGGAATTACAACAAACTTCCTCATAGACTGGATCTACTCGCACAAGAACAAGGGTGTTTGATACGTCCTGACATTAATCAACTTCAGTTGACTGCCTGGATGATAAGAGTCTTAATTCCCTTTAGGCACCTGTTTACCGAGGATGTGCAGCTGGGGGTCTACATTACAAGATTGAAATTTCACTACCCAAAACTCATAACACTGAGATGAAAAGGTCGACAGCACCAGCACACTGATGTCCTGGAACACCGATTTACCACTCCAGGTAAGTAACTGCTTGGCCGTCCTAAACAAAAACGTAAACTGAAGAAAACCATCCCCCTCCCCCCACACACACAGACCCTAACTAAAAATACCAACTCTGAGATCGCAGTACTGCGGGGGTAAGGTGCAAAGTTCAACAGGATGGCCAAGCAGTTACCTGGAATGGAAAGTTGGTATTCTGGGAAATCAGTGTTGTGCAGTCATTGGCCATTTTGTCTCAGCATTTTAACAGTCGGGTAAGTAAATGTTTGGGTTTCTGAAGGGGACCTGCCGCAGGCACTAATGGAGGCAAGAAGGACTGCTACTAGAAAATCATATATTATCAAATGGAAAAGTTTTTTTAGTTGATGCCAACAATATAACCATCATGCATTCAGGGCTTCTTCTCTGTTTTTACAATGTTTGTGTGAGTTAGTATCCTATTTCTTTTCTTACTCTTCTGTTAGAGTTCACTTATCGGCCATGTCTGCACATAGACCCTCTTTCAATGCATTCCCATGTAAAAATGTTTTTGAAACAGGTTTTCTCCAGGAAAATTGGTGACTCTTCCTTGGGATCTTAATTTTGTGTTAGAGAAACTAACAGTTTTTCCATTTGAACCAGCTTATCTGGCTAACTTGAGGTTCTTAACATGTAAAACAGTTTTAATGATTGTTCTGACCTCTACAGTTGGAGTATCTGAGTTGTAAGCTCCTATGCTGAGACAACCCTGTCTCATTTTCCACAGAGACAGGGTTTCTTTGAGAACTAATTATTCTTTTATTCCTAAAGTGGTATCCAAGTTTACTTAAAGCCAAATTATCCATTTCCCTGTTTTCTTTCGTAAACCAAAAATGAGGAAGAAATGATGCTCCATACCTTGGATGTCCACAAATAACTCAAGTACTGTCTTGACAGAACTAAATCTTTCAGATCTTTGGATCAATTGTTCGTTTATTATGACATTAAAACACAGCCTGTGTCAAAACAGACTGTTTCCAAATGGTTATCTAAGGCTATTACCTTTTGTTATACTCACCACAACAAAACTGTTCCTGACAGGGTTAAGCCCCACTCTGCCAATGCCTTGGCTTCATCTATGGCTTTTTGACTCAGCAATGATGTGCATTATTTTTTAATTCGGTCCTTAATACTGTACTGATTAGTAACTAGGTCCTTAATTCATTACTGACAGATACTTTTTCCCTGTTCAAGATGCTTAATTTTATTTAGTCACTTCTGAATTGCTTATTAATTTATTTGTACAGTAACAAAAGAGTGCAGCTTGAATAATAAGGTCAATCCATGCATCTCTTTACGATTTACAAATCTACAAAATTTACATCTTTGTGAATACAATGCTTGAGAATATTTTCCTATAATACAATTCTGTTTTTCATTTACACCCAGTAATTACATGAAATGGTGAGAATCTTGCTTACATTTTATTAAGTGACTTGCAATTTATTCAGTGACATTGTCAAAAGCATTTAGAGGACAGATTAGTAATAAGATGTTCAATGTACAAAGGTTTGGTACAGTAACCTGGAAAACCCCTCTACCCTTTTTCAAAACACAGTTATTTTTTTCTCTTTGTGGATGAGCCAAGATTCCTGATGAGTGGGGACATTCAACCATTTAGTTATGTAATATACTTTATTCACTGAACATAACTAGATCATTTGTTCATGGCAAGGTGAAAGCGATAGAAGACCAGCTTTAAACTCTTCATCTCCGTAATCAAAATATATCTGCTAGAACATGAAGCTAAAATGATTAAAATTTCTTGCAGTGACTTAGTCACTGTTTAGCTAAAGGACATGTAACACATGTACACTATTTCATAACCACTGTCTTAGACTCAGACATGGTTGGTGTCCAGGAAGTGATGCGCATGTTATACCATGTACAGTTTTAATTGTGCCTGCTAATGCACTATTGGTTGTGCCTGCCAGAGAATCTCAGTAAAGTGAACATCTTATGCACAACCCCTTCAAGCATTCACAGTCAGCATGTGCATGTATAAGAATCCAGTTTTGTAATCCTTCTCATTTGGGATATAGTTATGGCACAAACTAGAGGGTATAGTCTCATGAACTGTTGCATCAATTACTCAATTCCTTTAATCAAGAAGTTAGCAGGGGTGGGGATGATTTCATCACCACAGTGAGGTCCTACACATAAGGGTACAGGACGTGTAGGTCATAACATGAAATAGATTTGCTTGCCTAAATTTCTAATACTGTCCTGTAACAAAGAAATTTGTTAATATTAGCATGAGAATTCATGTTTCAATAGTATAACATTTTGCAAGCACTATATCAGGTATTTATCTTTGAAAATAAACTGGTAAAAGGAAAACAGTACACTGTTAAACAATATGAGCTGTTAAGCAAAACACACCCATGTAATTCCATCAACCAGGATCATTGCCTGATGCAGAAAATTCTGTATTGCTGTTTTATATGGGAAAATTTGACTGTGATACACGAAGAACAAGTGCACCTGAGCCAAGGCCAACTCAAGAAAGTCAAAATGATTACTACAAGCTAACAGAAGAGCGACACTAGTCACCTACTAAACACATTATTTCAGATCTTCTAAATTAAGTCCAGTTAAAAAAAATCAACAAAATATTTGTGAACTTTGTGGATAAATTTTGACTTTCAAAACTGAGATGGTGTATCTGAATGTTCACATCCACAAAGTTACTTCCAAGTAACTCAATCAAGTCCAGTTAACTCAGTATGAATGAACAGGACAACTGCCAGAAAATGCAACACCTGATGAAATAGAACACATATTGTTCACTAGATTCACAGTAAATTTAGTAGATGTTATAAACTATTGCTGTACTAGCTCTTCAAGTCATTAATTTCACCTTATTAACGTTACAACTTGTTAGGTAGGCCAACTCTGTCCAGTCCGATCATCAAACTTTTATTTAATTTTGTAACTCAAAAGTATAGTCAGGCAGCTAATACATTCTAATTAAGCCATAACTGACCTTCCTGTAAGATTTTCCATCCAATTTAAATGGAGGATGCCCCCATTTAATGGAGTATGACATTGTGAATAAAGACTTACATTCATATACTGTATATAAGCAGCTTTATGCCATATTTATATCTGAACTGTGTCACTAGGACAAGATCCACATATTTTTGTTATGTCCTGTCTACATGTTTAGTAATTTAAAATTAATTTTACATAATCATTTCTATCACTCCTTACCAAGCAACTTGTATGCTGAACTTTACCATATTACATTACAGGTCACAGAAACTTTTTGATTTCATGAATGTCTAAGTTTCCTTTGTCTTAATTGATCAAGTGCCATATTGAATTAAAGAGATGTTTATAATTTGTGAAAGTTGCTCATGATTTTGTACATATCTGGTACCCTTCCATATAAACACATCATCTGTTTTTCTGTGTCAATTCTGTTTGTCCTGAGCTATTTTTTCCTTATAAGTCTCACTTCTTGAATTTAAGTGAGATCCAGTTTTTACATGATGTCCATTGTATGAAATTTCTCCATTCTTTCTGATGCCCCTGCAACTCTGAAGCATCTGCTGTACTTAGCAACTTTATACAAAATGGCTAGAATGGAAGGCCATGTGGGAATAAAGGATGCAGGGTCTGTTTTACTACACATGAAGAGAAAACCAAGGCCAAGCCTGCTACCTGGGTTAAAATACCATTGATTGCTTGATGTATGTTTGTGTGAAGACTGAAGATGGCAGCACCTTGTGTGGCAGTGGCCTCTCTGGCTCCTGTTGTGCACTTTTTGTTTTGTAGTGTAGCTTCATAATTTGTTGACCCTGTAGTCTTTTTGGTCTGTCAAGTGTGCTGCTGACTATGTGGTGGCATTTGTGATGTCTGTGGAGTCCTCGTTGAAATTTTTTGCTTGTTTTTCTTTTGGAAACACTGGATTATGAAAGTTTGGGCTTGCAGTGGTGAACCGAGCTGGATACACTGTGCAGGAAGTGGAGATTGTGTGATTTAAAGGGACCTGATTTGTTTTTGTTAGTCAGTGGTAATTGGACTGGATTTGAGATGTGGCGGATGGTGTTGGAGAATGGAACTTCTGACAGTGAAGGTCTAGATGGTGAAGTTTGAGGAAATACATCTAAATGTTGTGGCTGTTCAGGCCTGCAGATAGTGGCAGTTGTAAAGTCAGTGGTGTCAGAAGGAAGGTTGAATGGAAAGACTGGGGCTTGGATGTTGATGGTGATGGTGTGGCCTTTCAGGACTGCAGGTAGTGGCAGTTGGTGAGGTCTGTGGTGTCAGAAGGATGGTCAGAAGAAAGGACTGGGACTTTTATGTTGCTGGTGATGGAGTAGGAGATGGAGGTGGTTTAGAGGAGTGATTGCTGTAGTCATTTGAATCGTGCTGGGTTTTTCAAAGCTTCTGTGCCTTCAGTTGGCTTGTTCAACTGCTGTTGCAATATATGTTTTGTGTTCTTGCTTCTGTGTTACTGTGTTATGTTTTTGTATATGAGCTTTGGAGAAATGAAATTTTGTTCAGCTATATGTTTGTATATGGTTTAATGACAATAAAGTTACTTTTGATCTTTGATCTTTTCCTGTCAATATTTCTTCACCTAACAGACAAATTATAATGTTGTCCCAACAAGTCCTCACTTCTAAATCAAGTTATACAGCAGCCTGTCTCCCTATTCATGAAGTTCACATATGGAGCCATTAAATTGCAATTACTTTCCAAATTTCCCAGCCTCATTTCAAACTCACTAAACATTTTTCCATAGCTGCTAATGTATTTTGACTTTTTTAAGACTATTTTTGCAAATCACATACCAATGTATATAGTGGAACTATTTCTTTTTTCAAGCTGCAATCAAGTCTGATAACTGATGAGCAATTACATGCAAACCTTTTGTAAATGAAGGTGAAATGTCTGGAGTCCTCAAAGATCTTAGTATAATACTAATTAAATATTTGTTATACAATAAGTTGTTGTCCCCTTCCATATGTACACACACATTGATTCTTGACCTAATCTTTTTGTTAAAGGAGGTGTTATGTTTCTTCACAGGTCAACTCCCAACATGTCTGCAGTAGCACAAGCCAACCTCACCAGTGACCATGACCATAACTGGATTTTTACTAAATTTTCAACCAAGAGCCACCGTTATCTTTATGTTGCAGATGTCTACTCCCTACCTAATTAGTAAAATGTACAGCTCTGTTGAATAATATCCTGACCAACATCCCTCCAGAAAAACATAATTATCCTTGGGGACATCTCAGAGCTCCCTGCCAGTCTCAAACTGCTTAAAATTGGTGACCTAATTTTAAAACTAATCCTCACTTGCTTTTTGACTTCATAATTACCTTCCACCCGAGCGATATCTCCAGTGTCATAAATCACCCACTCATCTTCAGTAACCACTGCTCTTTAACATTTCACATACAAAATCTAAAAATAAAATATTTTCCTATAACTATCTCCTGTAAGCCAAAAACTCCCCAGAAAATAACAAGACTGAAAGCCCATCTTGCAACACTTGAATGGTCACCAATTCTCAATGTCAATGATGCAAACTCTGCTGCCATCTTAATCTCACAACTTTTATTAGTCCTTCAAAACACATGCTTTCCCATAAACTCTAGGCCTTAACAAGGCTGACTAGCTCTCAAAAGAGTTGAACAGTCTAATGCATTTATGTGATGAAACTTGGGAATTCTGGAAAAAATGACTCCATTCCATATTCAAGGGAGCAATACACTAAGTTACTTAACATTACTAAACAAGCCACATGCAGACATAAAGCTAAGTACCTCAAATCAAAACAAATCATCTTCCTTCTCTCCTACAAGCAGTTCTGGTGTGAGGTAAACAACCCACTGGATTCAATAAACTCCATGCAAGAATAGCACTAGTCTTGCACAGAGTGGTTTGTGTCTGTACAGCACAGCAGTGCACCTTGCATATTCACAAAGGCGCACTGCTGTTCTACCTATATGGACATGAACCATGAATGAGTGCAGGGGGCATGTCCCAGCAGTGCTCGCACAGTTAACATGCCCCTGCACTCAGAAAGTGTATATCAGTCAGCTGATTGGCTGGAAGTAGCATGAACTCCTCACCCTCCATAACCTCCTGAAAGTTATGCTGAGTGAACTTGCCAGCAATGTGGAGCAGTTCCCGGCAAGAGTGTGTGTCAGTGAAGGCTCAGATCTCAAGGCAGTTGGAAGGATCCAGCTGTCTCTTTAAGAACTCACAGTAGGCTTCTTGGATCTCTGCTGCTGCAGAAGGCAGGTAGATGGCAGCAAAGTCTGTACATTGCCTTTCTCAACAGTGATCTGGAATGTGTAAGAGAAATCGATTAGAAGCTCCATGGCCTGTTCATCAATGTCCCAGATAACCACTTCTGTCTGGCAACTCTCTACCAGCTCGCCAGTGAACATGGCATGAAAATATGGACTGTAGGCAGACAGTATCACCTGGTGGGCATATATCATCTTATCTCCAACAACAAGTGCAACATCACACAGCTCCCAGTGCTTGTGAAGAAGGTTAATGACATCCAAGGTCTGTCTAGGGTGCTTGTCAGAGATATAGGGCATCCTAGCAAGCTGAGGAACCCCCTCTGGTAATTTGTTGGGTCTCCAAGGGTACACTGGCTTGTGATGTCCATTCCAATCTATTCTGCTCATTGACTGGTGCATCTGTATGTTGGTTTTTCATCCATACACAGAGTGGACAACTCTCTCTTTCCAATCTATTACTCCTCCCATCTGTTCTAAGAATAAATGTAACAACACAAATAGCTGAGATACAAAGAACATATCTGGATCCCGTTAATACTGCTCTTTCCCAGTTTCCCTGTCAGTCCTTGGCTCCTAGTCCCCAGTCAACAGAATAGGTAATAGAAAAGGTACCACCATTCCAGTTCTTTTCATACTTATGCATAAAGAATTCCCCTGCACTTGATTTGTCAGAAAACTAAACATTTTATGAGTGGCAGAACAACATATGTCGGTTAGTGAAATTCTGGACAGAGTTCCCCCATGTATGATATAGTTGTCCGGATGTCCTGCCCAAGAAGCTGAGAGGTATGTGCATACCCCTAAAGTGAGAAGAAAATTTAAATCCATTTTATTTTTCTTTCCATCCCAAGTAAAGCTTAAGAGTAGCTAAACTGGTGTGTGTGTCATGCAGCTGTGCTTAGCATAGCTTAAATATCCCAAGGAGCTAAATAGAAATATACAGCTAAAACTATCCAGATGGGATAGTGTAGTGGTTAGAGCTTCTGCTTTGCATGCAGGCATTCATGGTTCAAGCCCCAATGAAGTCTGTTCACTTTTATGTGGGAAAGCACTATTAAAATGTTTTTGTTTTATTAAATGAGGTAGTAAATAATATTTGTCAACCAGGGTAGTGTAGCAGGTCCAAAAGTGAGGTGTCATTCTAGAAAATATGTGAAACCCCCATATAAACACATGCCCCATACAGTATAGTCACACAAGAATATAATGTAATGAAAGCACATAGGGGGATGTCATGAATGGTAAACATAAAATTAGAATATGTCAGTAATGATGAATCAATCCCACAATCCTGATACTTTATAAAATGAAATCTGAGCAATGATATGTAGTGCTTAGCTATGCCTAGCTGGTGTAAGCATTGCTTAAATGTAAATGCTAAGCAATAAGTAGCCCAGCTAAGCGGATTTGCACATTGGTAAGCAGTGCTCAACATCTAACCATTTAAGCACTGCCAACCTTAGCTAAGCAGGTTTGTGCGTCTCTTAGCTTAGCTCAGCTTAACATATTCAAAATGGTCCAATGACAGCAAAGGGTGGGGATTTGGCCCTATTTAAATCTCACAGGTGGGAATACAGCCATAACCAGTTGTAACTCATCTTTGCAGGCAATATGGCTGGTGTAGGAGAGGAATCGCACTTTCGGGCACAGCGCTGAGACATTCAGGAGTCCAGGGTCATGGTTGGACTCCTAGTGAAAGACCATGAGGAGAGACTGCTGCAGGGCCAGTACCAGGGCACACAATACAAAGCTGAGGCCTGGGACCATCTCGCACGTGATCTCACCAGTGCTACTGGCATCTCTTGAACTGGTGAGCAGGTCTAGGACCATTTTGTTGACCTCAAGCATAGGAAGAGGGAGCTCTTGGACAAGTGGACCCAAGATGCATGGGCACAGAATATCCCAGAGGTGTGTAAGTATTAGCATCAATTAGTGTTTACCAAAGTCCAGCCTATGTATATGATCGATAGGTATGCACAAATGCTTCTTTATCTCCTGTGCAGCTGCAGATGAGAGAGCTGTGAACATAGACGCCCATGCCAGCAGGTTGCTAAGGCTGTGCCGGGAAGCTGGTGAGTACAAATCTAGCTTGCAGTATTCAGGGCAAATAAATAAAAAGGAGTATAATGTCAGCTGTCAGAAGGTTAAAATGTTTACTGTTTGTAATGACTAAATGACATTAACAGAATAATAGTGATGTACAGGATATCTATCAAAAAAAGTGTCAGTACCCTTCAATAAAACTAAAAAACCCAGACTGTTGTGTTTACTTTGGTATGTGTTGGTATGAATCTAAATGTGTACAGGTTCTGCACAGCAACTATGGCTCTGACAGCATGAATTAATTGAGGCTCATCTGACAAAGATTGTGGAGCTGTAAAACAGGAGCTTGACTATATGAAATGTTCCATGCACCAAGATCTGATCCCTGAATAGTAATGTGTAAAGTAATATACTGTATCCCATACAACAGTGCTTTGTGTCAACCATTGCTTTCTAGATTGTAAGATGTCAATGTATTAATATGCAGTACAAGAACTATCTGCCATGCATGAATGTCAGAATTATAAGGTCAGATTGTCCAACCAAGGGAGTATTAGGCAGAAAACAGTCAAGCAAGAGACAGCATTTCCTCAATAGCTCATTGTGATGAAACACAACCTTGTTGTACCTTTTTGCACAAACAGGCATGGTTCGAATCCCGGGAGTGATAGTAAGCTGTTTGCATAATTTCACCCAAGAATATGTGAATTTGTGTAGAAACAGATAGGTAGTGTTAACAGACATTTCCTCCACAGGTCTGCCAGGTAAGGAAATGTTTCTATTAGCTGTAAGAAGGCTGTACTAATACACTGTGTACTACACTTCCACTATCCAGCCTCAAGGCTGGAAATGACAGGAAGATAAGTACATACACCAAGCGGTTACTTCCGAAAAATCTCCCTCAAGTGTCACGCTGTCACCACTAGTGGTCACCGCTGCCAATACCCAGGCTAACAGATAGAAATCCAGGTGGAGTATGGCAGTAGCACACACACATAGCATGAGTGCAGGGCACCCCTGTCATTGTCACATATGTAATCATGAATATGTGTAGAAACAGTCAGGTAGTGTTAACAGAAATTTCCTCCACAGGTCTGCCAGGTAAGGAAATGTTTCTATTAGCTGTAAGAAGGCTGTACTAATACACTGTGTACAACACTTCCACTGTCCAACCTCATGGCAGCAAATGACAGCAAGATAAGTACATTCACCAAGTGTTTTTTTTTTCAGATAAATGTCCCTCGTGTCACGCTGTCATGGTTCGTGGTCACCGCTGCCAATACCCAGGGTAAGAGGTAGAAATCCAAGCAGAGTATGGCAGTAGCACAAACACACAGCATGAGTGCAGGGCACCCCTGTCAGTGTCACCTATTTAACCTTGAATATGTGAATATGTGTAGAAGCAGTCAGGTAGTGTTAACAGATATTTCCTCCACAGGTCTGCCACATAAGGAAATGTATGTATTAGCTTTAAGAAGGCTTTAGTAATACACTGTGTACAAACATTCCACTGCCCAACTCCAGGACATAGGTAGATGTAAAGTGAGGTCATACCTGGAGAGTAATGAGTAGAGCAATGATCAGTACAGTTGTGAACAAATGAAGCCTAAACAGTTGTTAATTGACATCTATCTCTCTCTCCCCCACCCTATCTGCATCAATAATTCATACACATAATCAACGGGTATGTTTTTCTCCAAACCTACTGTTGGGACATGTGTCCTATTGTTCTACAAATATTGAATCATTTGATTATTAATGTTCCCTATTCAAATACTATCATCGGTGGCCTGTTGCTATCAATGTAACTTGCATGCCATTATAATGCCTACTGTGGTTCCATATATGCATGTCTTCTGTTTGTTATGCAACTGTTTCAAATCTGTTTTATAGGGTCAATTGGAACACCCATGCATGCTGTTATAATTAATATGGAAATGTGTTGCTCATGACTAACCAACATATTTTGTAAAACCTCAACACCGTAGCACATCTGGGAAGGCAGATCCTGGCGGATCCACCTGTCCCACCTCATCTGGCCATGGTACCAGGCCCCAGCCCATCTGGGACCCAACCTGGAACCTCCTCATCTGCTGGTCCTGCACCACCTTTGGGTAAAACTGCCTCAGAGGATGGGGTCCAGACAAGAAACTGTCACCTGTAGCCAGGTCCGGGGTTTGGTACAGTGCCATCCAAAAGGAGTTTGGTGGACAGCTGCACCAGATTGAGGGCTGTCTGGTGCATCTTGAGGGTCAGCCTGTCCATCCTGTCCAGCCCCCAGCACATCCACCTTTGGGACCACGAATGTGAAGTGTTGACTGCCCATGGGTGGGGACCTCAGTCCCACTGTATCCATTTGGGGGCTCATGGGCATCTGATTCCCAACCACCCTCCCCATCCAAAGTGTTTTCTCCCCACATGTGTCATTTACCACCCCTGCCTGCTGTCTTGTCTGTCTTTCTTCCTACCCAACTTATCTCCTCAAATATACTTACTGTCTCTCCCCAGCATCCCACTTTCACCTTAAAAAAGGGCATCTGTTCCCCCAAAAAATTATGCCCCATACATAGTTGTCCATTTTGTACATGTGCCCACTGGACACATGTAATCTGGTTCAATTGACTTGACAACACATTACTGTTGTCCTCACCCCTCTCTCAGGGGGTTGAGTGTCCAAATTCACCTCCATATTTTGTAGAAATTCACAGCTGTTACTGTGGAAGAAATGGACAGCTATGGACCTTTCCTACACCCGTTCTGCACATCCCTAGCTACCTTTCATACTATACTTCCCTCTGCATGCCCCTTTTTTCACCACTTTCCTATCACCCCTTTTTATTTTCTTTTAAAGAAATTAGCACGGGGAAGTAAGCGAGAATAAGCAGTGCTAAGTGAAGCTAAAATGGATTAATGGTAGCTTGGCATTGCTTAGTGTCACGCAAACCTGCTTACAACTGCTTAAATGTGTCTTAATCACTCTGTATCCATCAGACCTTGTTCTGCCCAGCAACAAAATAGTCAGCCTTGCCAAGTCTTGAACCTAGGATGCTGTGCTCTACAATCACAGCAACATACTACTACACCATCTGAGCTGTGAGAGTCTGTAATGGTTACATATCATACATTCTTGTCATTTAACATTAATGAAAAAAAAAACATCAGTCCCAAGTCTCAAACCCATGACCCTGTACATTATAATCAGAGCAATATACCACTACACCATCCGAGCTGTAGGAATTAATGTTGCTTTTTCAAACATATCATGCAATAGAGGCATACAACATTAGGGAGAAAGCTCTGTGGAGTCATTCATGTGTTGTATATAGATACACACACACACACACACACACACACACACACACACACATATATATGTCTGTTGAAACATATATATGAAAAAGTGGATACATAATATAGATATACATATATAAATAGATAAAAGAAGGAATATATATATATATATATATATATATATATATATATATATATATATATATATATATATCAAATGTATAGAACATGCAGTGCAGTCATACCTCAGAACTATCCCTCTCAACCTCTTAGTGCAAAAAACCTGTACAAAGGCTGTAATATGGGGGGTGGGCCTCATATAGGGACATATTTCAAATATCGCTGTTAGAAACGAAGACATTTGGTACAGCAACAGGGTGAGTTTCAGTAGACAACTACTGGAGGATATGAGAATGGAAACTGAAATGTTATGCCATTATTTACTGACATAAACCTTGGATCATCACAGTGATTTACCAGAAAAATACAAATAAACAGTGAAACAGAACAAAAGTATGAGACAAATATGTGGATATTCTGTGAAAATCCTGGCAGTGGAAAGGTATGCTCAGAGTCCCTTAGTCCAATGAATCTGGCCGAAGCCTGACAAAGTGGGGGGACAAAGGCATGAAAATAGGGACATATCCAAGATATGTGAGTAGATAAGCTGAGTAAGTTGATGTAGTAACACTGTATGTCCTAACATATATTGACTGAAATATCACAAGTCCGGGACTCAATTGCATCTCATTAGTTAGTGACCCCAATCCCCACATCATCCCACTGATGTATCAGGAATACACAACAGTTATGGGGACCAGATGAAAGATATTAGCCAGACAACTGGACATCCTAAGAATATGTAGACATAACAACATTAGGGAAACTACACTGAGCTACCAAGCGACATCCAAACTACAATTAGAACTGACCTAACACTACCCAAATCAAGCTCTGGGACTGTACACATGCATTTGCAAATATAGTAGGCACTACAGGGATGTAACAGTAGTGGAAAACAGACACTGGTGTGAAAGTGCATACCCACAACCAATTGCACCACAGTCACAGTGACATACCAATATGCAAACTGAACACAACAGTATAATGACTGTGTGAGCAGCAATATCCCATTTGCCATTCACACATTACCCCTACGTATACTGCCCCAAGTCACAGTGTAGTGGGAATCTTGAGGTGTTATTGGACATGTCACTGTCTGCCCATACAATCATATACAGGTGATAGGAAACCAGAAACCAGAGCAGCATGCACAGTCAGATAGAAAGGGCCCATGACACTCACATATACTCCCCTTCCTACACAGCCCAAATAACATGTACACACTACACTGCTACGGAATCCTGAGACAGTCTATTAACAATGGCCAGACATAGACAGAAATCTCACAAGTACAATTTCCCACAGAATATATAGGTACAGGACTCATATCTATGGCTGCTTCCTTGTTACATGTCCGGGGGTCTATGACATTACTAGGATGGTAGCAGGAATGAAGGCAATAAATAATGTTACTAGATACCTCTGAACCTCTTAGTGCATGACATCTGGACAAAGCCTGACATAATTGAGGGACAGAGGCCCAAACACAGGGGTATATTGGAATATTGCTGTTATAAATTCTGACAGTTGCTGGTGTTACCGGGTTTGTTGTAACATCTTTGCTGAGGGATATGAAGTCAGTAACACCAATGAATGTCAGCATTTACTGACTGCATTACCCAGAGTATCCTACTGATTAGCCAAGGACAACAACTGTCTGGGGAACAGACCAAACATATGAGCCACACATCTGGAGAGTATCTAGGCATCTGGACAGTGTAAAGGTATGACCACAGTCATGTAACAGAATGGAAATCCCCTGACAGCTGCCAAACATGTCACCCAGCACCTTATGTAGCACAGTAAGAGTAACATGACACTCACCCACATCAGCACTGGGCAATTACCCATGTATATACAAATATAGCATGCACTACAGGGATGGAACTGTAGTGAAACACAGATAGTGGTGCAAATGTCCACACAAAAACATTTGCATCAGTCACAACATACCAGTACCCAAAATGAACTCCAGAGTAGAACGACTGTCTGAACAAACATATCCTGATTGTCAGTCACACACTACACCAACATATACTGGCCAAACTCACAGTGAACTGGGAATCCTGAGGTGTTGGACATTGGGACATGTACTGGGTGGACCACACTAAAAGATTGCAAAATCAACCCCCCAATGGATATGTTTCACAACCACACACACACACACACACACACACACACACACACACACACACACTTGCCAGGACTGAGATTCAACCCCCTACCTATCTAGTTATTGCTACTACAGTGTATGTATTTATCACATGCACCAAGGAGCTTAAAGGATGAAGGTTGTCCCAAGTTACATCTAAGGTGAGGGACATCAGCAGCCCTTGTAAAGTATGGCAATTGCAGATGAACTGGTTGTGGACACCCACAAAATACTGTAATCTACAGATATACACACATACACAAATACACTCACACACACATTTTCCAGGACTGAGATTAGAACCCCTACCTAACTAACTTGTTGCACTATAGTAGTATACAGTTATTGCAAGCACCACAGAGCTTATAGAGCTGACAGCTGCCCAAAGGTATCCGTAAAGGTGACTGACATCAGCAGGACTGCTAAAGTAGGTCAATGGGAAGAGTACTGGGTGTGAATGGCCTCAAAATCATTAACCTACAAACACACACACAGTCACACAAACGTTTACATTTGCCAGGACTGAGATTAGAACCTTTACCTAACTAGTTTGTTGTACTATAGTAGTATGCAGATATTGCAAGTGCCACAGAGCTT
This sequence comes from Protopterus annectens, assembly GCF_019279795.1. Lineage (NCBI taxonomy): Eukaryota > Metazoa > Chordata > Ceratodontiformes > Protopteridae > Protopterus > Protopterus annectens. Next base: position 1,408,067,543 of record NC_056733.1, read on the forward strand.
AGAGGGCTAACAGCTGCCCAGAGGTATCTGTAATGGTGACTGACATCAGCAGGACTGTTAAAGTAGGGTGATGGGAAGTGTACAGGGTGGTACAGAACTCAAAATGGTACAACCCACACAGGATATGACACACACACACACACACACACACACACACACACACACACACACACACACACACACACACACACACACTTACTTCCAGCATTGAGATTAGAACCCCTGCCTATCTAGTGATTTGTACTATAGCATTATACAGTTATCACACATGCTATAGAGCTTACTGGGCTGACAACTGGCCAAATGTGCTGATAAGGGGAATGACATCAGCAGGACGGATAAAGTAGGGCATTGGGTGGGAAACATATCAAAATACTTCTTACAAACATACGCACACTTATACATCCACACACGCACACACACACACACACACACACACACACACACACACACACACACGCTCACATTTGCCAGATCTGAGATTAGAACCCCTGCCTAGCTAGTGATTTGTTCTGTAGTGTTATGCAGTTATCGCCCATGCTACAGAGCTTACTGGGCTGACAACTGGCCAAAGGTGCTGATAACGGAAATGACATCAGCAGGACTGATAAAATGGGGCACTGGGAAGTGTTTTCAGTGGAAATAGCCTAAAACTGTTTTACCTACAAACAGACACACACACTCCCTCACTCTCTCTCACACACATACACACACACACACACACACACACACACACACACTTGCCAGTATTGAGATTAGAACCCCCACCTATCTAGTTATTTGTACTATAGTGTTACACAGTTATTGCATGCACTACAGAGCTATGGGTGTGGGTACAGAGTGCATTCTACTGTGCAGGCATGTCCATTATATGTAAAAGCAAACATAAGAAAAAAGTATTATTTAGAATAAGCACTGGCAACAGTACCAAAAAGCATTTATATTCACAAAAGCCTTGGCACCTCAACTACACATCCTTCAAGATGTCCCTTATATGTGTAGTATATTCCACATAGCACTGTGACTTCCAGGTATGTCAGTGGCAGAGCAGTGGCTGTCACTGACATGCATAACAGTTGGCACTGCAGTTATCTACACATGGCCATGTCAAAGACAGCACTGTATATGGGGCACTATGAGACGACTGCCAGGAGAATGTGCTGGCCAGATCCTGACAGTATTAACTACACATTCACATAGCTCACTGACCCCTGCATATTGTCAACAGGCAGCATATTTTCATATGTATTGGTACAGCCCTGCCAATGTGTGCTATGCTGCTATTTCCCTGCAAACATGCATGTTACTGCATTTGTGTGGGTATATGGGGGGGGGCACATCTGTCAACTGTACACATTTGCACAGACTGTGCTGATATTTGTTTTACATTTTGGTTCCATTTACCATATTATTGTGCCCTGTCTTGGGGACTAGAGGCATATCAGTAAAGAGTACAGGTCAGATTGTAATGGCATACATTTGAGTTTCAGACTTCTTACCCTTCATAGCCTTACTGCAACTATGAATCCTACTGTGCTATCACTGTGTGAGTCTGTAGGGGGATAATTCAACATTGCCACTATTTATGTACCTTTACCAGGCATTTCTCTGTGGTTTTCTACAGCTGACTTGCTGTGTGGGTGTGGGTATGGGACTCCCACACTGACATCTATGCCTATGACTTATGACACCCCATTAGTTGTCCCCACACATATACTGCAGTGGCATTTGCCACCTTGGATACTGCTGTATAGTGTGTGGAGGCCAGTTTTGACCAGACATTTCCTGGCATCCTACATAGCTGTCAGTTGTGTTCTGCTATCCCAGTAGGCCACCCCATTCCCTTGCATGCATGCAGCATTACCATAGATATGCCAGCAAAACATACAAATCCATTAATTTATTGTTAAGAAGACTGACTTACCCTGTGCTTGCGGCAGTTGTGAGGACGGTGCTTAAGGGCTGCTTATGTTGGATGCACATAGTACACTGCCTATACATGGTACGTTACAGGTAAGTTGATGTGTGTGTCATCCATTTTACTGTGTGTGTGAGTCAGAGAGAGGTGTCAGTACCTGGGGTCCCTACAGTGTCAGTGTGTGTGCTATCCGTTGCCTCTTTGCCAATGCCTGAGCATACTGGGCATGCCTCTGTCTGCCTACAGGAGCAGGCTCAGGGGCCTCCTCTTCTGAGTCCCTCTGTGCCTGTGGGGAGCTTGGCAATAGTGGTGGGCTGTGTGGCCCTTCCCCGTGCTGTTTCTGCTGCAGCTGTTTCCGCAGGATCATATTGTGTAGCATTGCACATACTGTGAACATGTGTGCACATGTGGCTGGAGAGTACTGCAGTGCTCCACCAGATATGTTGAGCCAGTGGAACCATGACTTGAACATCCCAAAGACATGCTCTATAATGATCCTGGTTTGTGCATGTGCCTCATTATGGCATTCTTGTGTGGGTGCGTGTGCATTTCTGATGAGTGTCATCATCCACGGCTCAGTGCATAGCCAGCACGCCACACCAGATGGCCATACAGGATGCCCCCACTGGCAAATGCCTGGTACAGCTGTGACAAATGCCCGATGTAGGAGTCATGATAGCTTCCAGGGCTGCCAGCACACACATACATGATAATGCCCTGGGCATTGCACATGACCTGGCAGTTGATGGAGGGGAATCCCTTGCAGTTTATGTAGATCCTACCCTGTTCACTGGGTGGTGCTTTGATGTGGATGTGCGTGTGGTTTATGGTACCCAGTACCTCCAAGTATTCTGCTACATATTGGAAGAGATGCATATTGCTGGTCCTTTCATTATGGGTGTTGGGGAAGTAAATGTGCTCACCAGCATGTGGTAGCATGGCATCCAGGAACTGGTGGAGTACCCTAGATGCAGATGCCTCTGAGACCCCCATGATGCCTCCAGTAGGTCTTTGGAAAGTACCTGTAATTAGAATTCTTAAGGGTACACATACCTTGGTATCCACTGGGATGGGTTCCCCTCTGTTGGCTCTAGGTCTGAGTTGAGGCTGGCACAGCTCAGTAATTTGCAGAAGTATGTCTCTGTCCACCCTGTAATGATCTACTTTCTCCAGATCATGTAGCCCCTGGTAAGTTACCCTGGATCTGAACCTCTTCTCCTCCTCCTCGGTCTGTGGCGGTTGTCAGCATTATCCTCCTCTCCACCCTCAGCCTCTAGCACATACTGCTGGATCAAAGCAATGGCAGCCCCTAACATTTTTACAATTAAAATTCCCCCGCATGTGTACACCAATGGTGCAGAGTTTGTGGAAAAAAACAGACTGTAAGGTGTTTCCATAGTTTATACTGTTGTGCTGCAGATGCTGCCTGTATGATTGGGAGGCTATGATGCATTCCACCTGCTAGCTATGTAATCTGTTCTTGATTGCTTTTATTCTGCCATTTTCCTTTCTTTTTTCCCTTCCTATTTCCTCCCCTTTTAAGCCCAGAGGCACTCCACACAAACCCTGTGTCCAAATGTAAACAGTCTTGCTATTTCCGGGGTTTTTGTTGTTTGTTTTAGACCAGGTGCACACTACGCAAACCCATTTAGCTAATGTAAACACAAAGAAGTGGCCCTCCCTGGATGTGAACACGTTCTTCATTTCATGGAATAGGTCAATACAACCTCAGACACACCCCCTTGCTTAGCTGTGCTTAGCTAAGCTTATCTGTGCGCCATAGGGTTCCAATGTGCTTACAACATGCCTGACACACACCCTTTTCATGTCTGTTGCTCCTCCTAGTTACACAATCATGCTACAGCACCTACACAGTTAGGTGCAGTTTGGTACTTAGAAGATTTTTGTGATTCAGTAAATTTCCCCTCATTTGCATACCTCACTGCCTTAGGCCATAGTTACTGAAATAACACAGAGCCTTTCCCCTTGACAACCACTGTTCCCTGGTATTGTTTTGATTCTGCATGCCATAGACTGTAATATCAAAATGAAGACTTCCCTTAAAATTGAGTTCACATTTTTTTTTATTTTCGCACAATCCCATTTGCATGCCACTGCCCTATGCTTAAACAGCCGAGATCGGCCAAAACAAAATAACTTTGATTTTTATAAAAATGAAGCAGTTTTCCATGCCAATAGCCATATATTTGGCCATTGGCATGTCTAAAGAGTATAATACATGCTTTTTTTTGGAGCTGTCATGCCTCTGTTTTGTTATTTGCAGAAATGTATTCGGTTAGTAACTGAATACATTTCTGTCAACTAACACTGTTCTTGCACGGATACCTGCCTGCTTGCTGAATTGCTAATTCACCTCATTTGCATTGTTTTCACCAGCAAATGAGGTAATTATCATTCTGCACTGGTTTCCATACAAGAACAGTGTAGGCAGGCTCGTGCATGTCAAAACACTAGTTTACTGGATCGCTCGGCAGCCATATTCCATACAGGAGTGGCTACACTGTTCCTGCATGGAAAAAAATCATTTATTGAATCCCGGCGAACATCTCTGGTAGAAATACACCAAAAGGGCTTTCCTCCCTTGGGCAAATTCCTTGTTCTTCCAGAAACCTCAAACCAGCTGATTTTCTCAGGGAAATCCTCAATCTTCTCACTCAGCAGAACATTATATACTCTTCCATACAAATTCACAGAATGTCTTCCACCCATCTACTTCTACAAAATCACCAGCAAACAAATTACACCTCTTCTAGAAGAAATTCTGATGGACCTTTCTTCTGGTCCTATTAACCTCTGCTCTTAGTTTCACTACCACTGAAGAAATTTCACAGTCACCCCACTAAAACTTGTGCCAGAGCCATGGACTCAAGCTTAATGCCAAGAAATGTATAGTTATCCCTTTTAGAAAAAAACATGTACCCATGAATTACCACATAGGTGGCAGTACACTAAACATCGAAAGTTTGATGAGAGACTTAGGGACACAGGTGGACAGTGGTCTCACTTTCGATAACCACACCACCACAACAGTCAGGAAATCCTTCTATATGGCACACCTCATCACTAAGGGCTTTTCATCCAGAAAAAAGGAGGTCATTGTCCCACTGTACTCATCCCTCATTAGACCCATTAAAACCCACAGTGGTGGTGCTGCGGTAGCGTTGTCACCTCACAGTAAGATGCTGTCCGGTTTGATTCTCAGCTAGAGTGTCTTCTGCATGGAGACATGCATGAATGGGCGTACCTTCATTGAAGGTTGTGCATCAGGGCTGGTAACTCGGCATGTAAAAATCAACTACCAATCATTAGTGGACCAGAGTTCTGCTGTGGCGACCCCTAACCGGGAAAAGCCGCAAGACACAACAACAAAATAGAGTTTAATGCCCCGTTTGGTATGTACCTCACAAGACATCTGCAGCAGCTGCAAAGGCCACAGAAATACCTCACTAAAAGAATCACAGGCCTAAAGCAGATGCCATATGCTGACTGTCTAAAAAACTCCAGCTATACTCTGTGGCATATCGTCTACTCAGAGGCGATCTCTGCTTAACATACAAGGCCATGTCAAACCCTGAGCTGTTGGACATGCTCCACTTAAAGAAATCCCCATCCCTCAGAGCCACACGCACCAGGGATCTAAACCTTGTCATCACAATGAACAAAACATGCTGGAGGGATAGGTTCCTGACCCAGAGACTCCCCATACTCTGGAATAGACTGCCCATACATGTCAAGCAGAGCGCCTCCTTGGCTCTCTTCAAAAGGAACCTTGATGATTGGATGGGAGATAGGAAATTCACCCCGGGGATCATGTCAGTCACCCTGCTAGACAGGGGTCCAGAGAAGTAAATATTGTGGGAAGAAATATCCAGGGAATTGTTATGACTAAGCTTGTATAGGCCCTAGGGCCAATAGCCTAGTACCAACCTATGAACCTATGAACCTATGAAAACACATCTACAACCTTAACTTACAATAGTGCCATGCCCTCTACCAGGAAATCAGACTTTGTCAGGCCTGTTCCAAAGGATCACAGCAAACCCTCCTCAGCTTCTCAGTTTTGTCCCATCTCAGCTCTTTCCACACTTGGTAAATTCCTTGAAAAAACATTTACAACCAACTTACTGTTCACCTTGGCAAATACCACTTACTTTCTCAGAAGCAGCATGGCTTTTGGGCAGGTAGAAGTATCATGACTGCTCTAGGAACACTCGCTGATGACATCCTCACTAACATGAATAAAGGTAACCTCACTGAAATAGTATTTATTGACCCTACCTGAGCCTTTGACCTGGTTGACCACTCCAACCTATTAACCCACTTACAAAGGATCTACTGTAAAATGTCACGATCCCGTAACAGTGAAACCTACATCATCAAGATGAAAATAGCGAAATACCACATACTCAAAGATTTAGAAACCAAAACCCAGAACATCGAACTATGTAAACTGAATGGGGATTGCGCTAAAACTAACAGAATACAACATACAGGACAAAATTACAGCTTCCTCAATGGTTTTCAGTGGAGATCACAGTATAGTGAGGATCAGGAAATCTACTGTTTTCCTCAGTGTAGTGCAATTTCGGAGCTGGTATATATAATTTGCCAGGGGGGTGTGGGGGTACCTGTGGCCTTGCCCCCCTGCAAAAACATTGAAAAGTCATGCTTTTGTTGTGTATGCCTTTAAATGGACAGCTATTATTTTAAGTGTAGCATGATTGTTGTGTATGCCTTTAAATGGACAGCTATTATTTTAAGTGTAGCATGATCTCCATTCAGCATACATAGTTTGATGTTCTGGGTTTCAGCTTTCTAAATCTTCAAGTATGTGGTGTTTTGCTATTTTCGTCTCGATGACATAAGTTTTAATGTTATGGGATTGTGACATTTTAAAGTTGATCCCTTACAAGATATCCATACAAGCTCTGAATTTACTCAGTGATTCAAAGATTTCTTGAACAACCAAAGTTTCACAGCTAAAATTGGACCTGCCTTATAAGACACATCCTTTGCTTTTTCAGGGGTTCTTCAGAGGCTGTCTTGCTGCAATAATATTTTACATTTTATGAATAGACTGCCCCTTGACCTACCTTATCTGGAACTCTTCCTTTATCTGTAGATCAAATCCTTCTCATGACATCATCCAAAATCAACTTCAAGCTGACCTTCCACAACTAAACAATTGGATGTGTTCTAATAAACTACTCCACAACCCTAAAAAGACAAGTCTGTGCTATTTTACACAAAGAAATGATTCACTAAAGCCACTAGGCCTCCTTAGCAGAGATCTAGACAACTTCTTTGTTTTTACGTTAGGAGAACTGGACTTATTCATCTTATGGCAGGAGGGGTTTGCCTTTTCTATTTGAGTTGGGAAATATACAAAAGGAATCATAGTGCAGTCAATTTATTGGCTAGTGGGCTCACTAGTTAGTTTTATTTTTTCTATGTTGCTATAAATTTTGCATGTTTGTGTGGGTTAGCAGTGCTGTGTACAGAAGCAAACACCTAGAAAGAACAGCTCATAAAACTGTACAATGTAAAGCAGCAATAAAGTAAAAATACTTTGTTTGCCGACAAGCTGAGAGACGTTAGTTGGGAGTCAAGTGTCAATACCTAGAGATTTAGTTGAATTCAGTATTGTGTAAACATTAAAGTTAGTAAAATTTAGTACTGTTTAGCATAATCTGTGCCAAAAAGCACGCTTAATAGCCTTCTTATCTGTACACAACCTCCTTCTAGCTTACAGATCAAAAGACGACAATATAGATATGAAATTTCCTAGGTTCTCTATAACCAACTTTTTGGATCTTTGCATCTTGAGGCAATGTACCAATTGTCTCATATTTACTGACAACCACTTAATCCTTAAAGAAGCAGACACGGTATGCGAGAGGTGCACTTACCCAATAACACAAGAGGCTAAATTGTCGCATACAAGTGCACATCAGGTTGTAAAAACAATGCGCACAACATCCACCGCACTTAATACACATAGTACACATCATACACATAGACTAATGTATGCTGAGGCACTTAAAACCAATCTTCCTAAACATAGATCACCTTGACCACCCATTGCCAAAGGTAATGCCTCACAAGCTAAAAGTCACTCAGAAAAAAACACCTAACATCACAAATACTGTCTCTCTCCGTGGAGTCCCAAACACTAAGCCCCCAATGCAAACAAACATACTTCCCAAGACTCTTGTCATAGGGGGACTCCATTTTAAGATGTACTGATGCCCCTCTAAGGCTGAACAAGGAGAAGATAATGGTCAGTTGCTTATCTGGAGCCAGAATCTGCCAAATCACGCACACACTCAAGTCATTATGCCTCAAGTACTAAAATGATCCCATCCTAGTCCATGAAGGACTATATGGAGGGATACATTATGGAACTTTCAGAATGTTGTCTCAGGCTGGTATGAGCCTGTCACTGAGCAGCATATTACCATCACTGAAGATGATGTCACAATATGCAAAAAATGATTGATTTCAACAATGGCTATCTTTCTGGTGTCATTCTAAGGGGATCCAATATTTGTCAGATTGGGAGGACACAGTTAACAGACCATGTTGCTTTGCCAAGGATGGTCTACACATATCTCCTCTAGGTTTTTGAATACTGGCTAAAACTTTATTCACCCCATAGTTTCTTTTTTAGGCAATGGCAAATAGACAAACCTAGAGACACAACAAAATGAGCTCAACTGAACTTTAAGATGTTACTGCTCAAAGCCAGAAGCTTAAAAAAAAAAAAACTACACTCTCTCAAATCCCTCCTCAAACTCAAGAATATAGACATCTGTCCCATTACTAGGACATGGTTTAAAGTAACAGCGAGTACCCCCGCAGTTCAAGGTTTCAAGTGCCTTCCACACTTTTAGACCAGTAGCTGCACAGAAAAGGGCTAAACGTGGAGGTGTCTCAATATACATCAGTAACAAGCATACCTTTAGGGTGGTCAGAAAAGATGATGCACCGGAGTGCCATCATTTGCAGCACAACATAGACAATAACCGATACCATATTGTAGCATGCTACAGGTCACCCTCCATGTCCAAAGAAGCTCAAAATGCATACTTGGACCTACTGGAGACATGTACATTCCAACCTAACACCCTACTTATAGGAGATTTTAATTACCTCTCTATAGACTGGGAATCCTACACAGCCTCAAATCTACAGGTACAGAAATTCCTGGACATTGTAAATACAAACACCCTTGACCAGATAGTAAATATACCCATTATAGACTTCAATAGTGGACCTTGTGCTTACAAATATAGGAAAACTCTGCACCTCCCAATGTCTCATCCTCCCCAGAAGGTCTGACCATAAAGCTGTCTCCTTTGAAAACAAAATTAACAACATAATCCCACTGAAACCAGTAACAGTTAGGAACTATTCCAAGTCAAATTACCTTTCATTAAGTGATGGACTGTCAAAATTCCATGCCCCTCCAAACTCAGAGAACACATTATCCTATCCTCAATTACTCTCAGAAACTCTGTACAACCATGTCAATGGCTGCATGGAGACTACTGTACCTACAAGAAGTAAGCCCAGGACCAGCCCCAGAAGCAAATCAAGATAGTGGCATACCAAATTAAACAGAATGTACAACTAAAGGAAAAAAATATGGCAAAAATCAGGAAGGGTAATTCCCATAAAGACAGACTCTCTCATCACAGTAAATAGACAACTAAGAGAGCTAATCAGTTCAAGAAAAGCCAATTCAGAGGTTACAATAGCCTCCCAGATGAAAAATGACCATAAAGCCTTCTACACCTATGTCAGAAACCTCAAGGGCAGCACACAACAATGTACTGAACTGAAGATTAATGGTGCCACATTCATGGAGTCTGGTGATACAGTGAACCTGTTAGTGGACAAATTCAGTTCCAACCCCCCCCCCACATCCCCAATCATCCCTTCAAACATGACCCCTCCAACTACAATAACTAGGGAGTGTGTACTTGCTGCACTCACTAAATCCAAGGGCATGGCCTTAATCGGCCCTGATAACATCCCAGGGTGCCTCCTGAATAGTCTAAATTATGACTTATTAGGGTCCATGGAGTCATTATTTAACTATAGTTTTATAGCAGGCTTTATTCCACATGAATAGAGGACTGCAATGGTCATCCCCTTCATAATAGATGACCTTCAACAGATCTTGGAAACTACAGACCCATTAGTCTGACTAGTTTTATTTGCAAAACCATGCAAAGAATAATTATGGAAATTATCAACAAGAACATAGGAGATCTCCAGACACTGGCTCCATCCCAGTTTGGCTTTGTCAAAGGAAGGTCATGAATACTGAATCTGGTGGACTTCATTGAAAAGGTTACTGAGACCAACCTAGATCTGGTTAAAGCATTTGATACAATATCTCACTTGGGCGTTGTCAGCAAACATATGGAACGAGGGGTAAACCCCTTTATAACATGCTGGATAGCAACCTGGTTCACTGATAGGACCTATTAGGTTAGAGTCAATGAGGCCCACCTCCATAAAGAGGCTGGTCACCAGTGAAGTCCCCAGGGCTCTAGGCCTACTCCAGTTTGGCATCTACTTCTCGGATGTCAAAGTCATAGATTATTGCAAACTTGGAGCAGTCATTGAATCTCTGCAAGATGAGAACCCCCTTCAGGAATGTCTAATACAGATAAACACTTGGTGCTGAAACCATGGCTTAAAACTCAGTACCAGGAAATGCATTATAGTCTATTTTGGGAAGTCTACCACCCCAGGTAACTATGTCATCAATATAAAAACTTTAAAAGTTGATTCACTAGTCAGGGATCTGGGAACTCATGTAGATAATAACATAGTCTTCAACAAACATGTGTCTAAGATAGTAAGAAAATGTGTCTATGTTGCTCAACTTATAAGCAAGGGCATGGCATCTAGGTTCAGAGAGGTCAGCATACTATTGTATTCGGCCCTCATCAGACCCATCATAGAGTATAATGTGCCCTTTCAGTATACACCTGACCAGACATATACAGCAAATGAAATGTCCACAGAGCTTCCATACAAAAAGGATACAGCGAGTAAACGCAATGTCCTATGCCGATTGCCTCAAAGACTGTATCTTTACTCAACATCATACAGCTTTCTGAGAGGAGATCTTTGCCTGTCATAAAAGGCATCCCTGGACTCTATTTTGATTAACCTTTTACACACTTGCATAGCAAACAGTATCAGAACAACTAGATTAAAAGAACTAAATTTTGCTTGTGAATAAATAGGACATGTTGAAGAGACAGATATGTTTCTCAGGGAATTCCCACTCTCTGGAAAAGGCTCCCCATCCATGTAAAACAGAGTTCCACCCTAGCTGTATTTGATGTATGGGTAATCAGGTTGGTAAATCACCACCTATATAAATCAAATTTGTGGGATACATCTGGGTTGCATGGCTAGGCATATAAGGGCCCTAGTGGTTTTTAGCTTAGTATGCACCTATGAACTTCACTGAATTCATCACTTAATTTAAATACCTTGGTATTTGGCTTGACCAGTCTCTCAACTTCCAGGCCTACAGTTATAAAGTCATATGCAAAGTCGACTAATTCTTATTCTGGGCCCAAAAGATATATCTTTTCCCTGTTCACCAATGCTTAACAAAAAACTCTACTGCCTTACAACCTGTTTCTAATACAATCTGCCAATTCATCATCACCCCCCCCCCTTCAGCATTTTAGCTCAAACCATTTTGGGATCTGAATGGAGATATGATAAAAATCAGCAAGAAAAGGAGAGTAGTACTGCTGGAAATTAAGCTACCCTCAAGTCCTGGTAAGTACCTTCAGTGCATGGACCCTGTTTATACAAAATCTCACCAAGACAACACTAATATATAAACTGTATTTTATATAGCATATATTGTGGACAGAAGTATGTTAAAAATAAAAAAGACAGCTGGGTGCACAAGTCCCAGAATAAAAAGTGCCCAATCCTGGTATGCATAATTTTGCCAGGAATGGGAAAATTTACAGTGTAGAATTCTCAAGACACTGAAACGTTCCTACAATGGAGTTAGGCCAGGCTTGAGGGGATGGCCCCCCTGTTGTAGAAGGAAGTAGTAGTCCACAAAAAAAAAAAAAAAAACTGACAGGACAAAAAAGAACAATAAAGATGACAGAGTGGATTATTCAGGATAAGGAAGAAATTATGCATTGTTACTATCATGCAAGAAGCCCAGAATTTCCAGATTTTCAAAAAGATTAAGAGAGAAATCAGAGGAAAGAAAAATACTTGCACAAGAAAAACTGTAAAAAGCTTCAAATGCAAATTCATGTTCATTAATACAACAGATCCATGAAAAACATTATATAGACCAAGAAACTTTGGACCTTCTGGAAAAAGAAGTGACAGAGAAAATGCAAAAATATAAAGAACAAAATCTAGACATTTTTGAAAGGTATATAAAAAAGAAGCATTACTGATCATGGATTTTATTATTTAAAAAAGAAACATGGACATGGGAAAGAAAGAGATATCTGATATGGTGCAATATTGATGCAAAGGAGAAAACCAAATTAATCAATACTTGAAAAGCAGCTCCAAAGGTATTTGAAGAGAAGTGCAGGCAAAAGCACCCGATATGGAAAATTTCACAATAAAAAATAAGATCTGAAAGGAGGAACGTAGAACAGAAAATTAGTAAAGCAGAAATTAAAGAAATAGAAGCTGAAGTTATGGAACACCTACAAAGTGAAGGATTTAGAGTAAAAAGTCTAACACAGGTTATGTCACAACATGATGGAATAATGAATCTCCAAAGTAAGGAGAAACAGGAGGAGCGAGAGACATCTGAATACGAAATATGACTATGGGAAAGTAAAAGAGCTTTAATACTCTACCATATTTAATCATATTTAGGCAAAGAGAAAGCAAAACTAATCAATACAAAAAATCATCAAAGATATTTGAAGAGAAATACAGGCAAAGGCTCTTTTTAGTTTAAGCAGTGAAGTCTTTTTATATACGTTATATGTTCACTCATGATAATTCTGCAGACATTAATACTTTGCATTAATGGCCATCTGTAGCACTCTTTCTGCTATGTTGCTACAGTGCAACAATGTGATAGCAGAACACAAGGGCATTCCTTGCTCCTTAAACATGGCAGTATGTGATTCGTTGCAGTTTTTACCTCAATTGCAACCTGAGTTTTATAGTCCAAATTCCTACTTGCCTCTAATTTTAGGCACCATCTGGTTAAGTGACTTGCTGAAAGTCACACATTAGGCAAATGATGGCTGAAGGTATTAAACCCTGTACCACAGGAACTACAGCTCATGGACTTAACCCTCTGTGCCAACTGCCTACATTTTCTTAAGACAACTTTAATTTACACATGGTTCTCTACATTCTATAGCAATATTATATATATATATATATATATATATATATATATATATCTCCTAAATGGTACTCTATTTTTTGCTTGATTAGTTCGAATGAAATATGGAATGATGTATATTTGTTTTGTGCAGTGACAAAAGTGCATTCACTTTGATTTAAAAGGTCACTAAATGCCTTATGAGAAAAACAGTGTTATGCCCACAGGCTGCATATTTTATTTTTATTTATTTTATTTATTCTTTGTTAACTGGGTTAATCCCACTAGGCTAGTAGCCTCTTTTCAGGGGAAAACTGAGTTGATATTTATACTACTAGGGGAAATTTGGCCAGGGCATGAGGGAACTTCCCTTACTTGTCATATTTTGTTTGAGCACATCCAGGAAACAAAGAGGCAGATAGAAAGAGAAGGAGAAAATGGACTGGTGAGTGAAATGGAGCACAAAACTAATGCTGAGACTGGAGAATGCATGCACCATTATGAGGAGATGTTTCAAAGAAATCTGTTTGATGGAGATGAGTTGACAAATGATTATGTATAATTACAACCCTCCATTTGGGAAGGTTGCTGGATGATTTGCTTAAAGAAATGGCGATGCAGAGTTATCCAGAAAATGAAGGAGATGTTTCTGGGGGGGGGGGGGGGCATTATGGAGAAAATACAAAATGAGGATGAAGAGAGACAATCCTGAAGTATAGTGGTGGGATGGAAAAGAAAACATATGCAGAGAAAGTAAACGAAGGCAAAGGGTGAATAGCAAAAAAGAAAAAGGCAGAAGAAAATGAAAAATGGAAGTATGTGATAAGGATTCAAAGTAAAGAAGATAAAGAAGAGGACAGGTATGAAGTGTGGAACAATTTAATAGCTCCTTTGGATGTAAAAGCACATAAGGTAAGAGCATTTATTCTTATTAACAGATACATTTTGTAACATTGTATTTCAGACTGTTTTTTTCAATGGAAATTTTTCTTGGAGAATATGAAAAAAAATGAAGACTGTAACCCATGGAATCTTTAGGTGATAAAAGCATGTAACAGGAAAACAAAAAAGAAAATTAACATATAGTTTTGAACAGAGGTGGAAAGAGAGAATTTTAAAGGACATTTGAAAACCTCATATAAAGAAGTACCGGATAGTGCAAAGGTTTATGATAAATGGGTTTATGGACTGGTGGATGGGATTGTAATATTGTGTCAAAAATAAAAAGAGAAAAAAATTATACATATACCAAGCATGAATAATGTGGCTGGTGATTAGGGGCATCGTAAAATACCGGGGACAACCCAAACCATGTTTTTTGTGGCAAAGAAGAATATTTGATAAGTAACTGTAAGAAAAAATGTTATATTTGGGGGGGTGGGACATGATGCAAAAATGTGAATTGAAATATTTTAAATGTAACAAAATTGGAGATTTATGGATGGATTGTAAAAATTAAAATAAGAGTAAGGAAAAAGAAAGTGAAGAAAATGAGACAAAGAGAAGAAATTGTAGAAGTAGTAGAAATAAAAGAAAAATTACATGAGATAAAATAATAAAGAGGACATAGAGGAAGGCTCTGAAATAAGTCATGGAGAAGACATAAACTGGGAGACAGTAAAAGAAAACAAATAGTTCTGGTGCTAAAAGACAGAAAAATAAAATTTAAAGGGACAAGTACAAAATAAAATAAGAAATAAAATGGATGAAAAACAACATATACAGGTAATGTTTGGGTTGGTATAATGGTTAAGATGACCAAC
This sequence comes from Protopterus annectens, assembly GCF_019279795.1. Classification (NCBI taxonomy): domain Eukaryota; kingdom Metazoa; phylum Chordata; order Ceratodontiformes; family Protopteridae; genus Protopterus; species Protopterus annectens. Next base: position 1,408,082,610 of record NC_056733.1, read on the forward strand.
TTACAGACACAAGTTACAGTGTTTGATTCTAATCTATAGGAGGGAAATTGGCTAGACTTAGAATGTCCCATTAATGCAGATAGCCTAGTAATTAACTATGAACTTATGAAACCATGAATCTAAGGAAAAGAAAACATGAACAATGTAGTGTTTTCTGTAAATTTGAATAGTATTAAGAATATAAGAAGAAGAAGAAGGATTTTGGAGTGGTGTAATTCATGTCACGTAGATGAAATTATATTAGAAGACACACAATTTTTGTAAAATGAAGAAAGATTACAAACAGAGAAACTGTGGGGAGGAGAGATAATCTTGAATTTGGAAAATGAGAGATGTTTTGGAGTAGCTGTATTCTGTAGGATTACAGTAAAGATATTAGATGTAAATTTAGCAAAAATGGGAAGATTAACCACTGTAGATTTAAATGGAAGGAAGAAGTATATAACATTATATGATTATATGCTTATACTAATTTTAAAGAAAGGGAAAGCTTGTTTCTTCAGATTTAAACTATGTAGTGATAAACAGGAATATTATAATAACAGGAAACTTTAATTGTGATTTAAGAGAAAGTGTAAAAAGAAAGGAAATTATATAAGAAAAATGTTAGAAGTTATAAAATGTGGTAAGTCAAAACTTTGGGACAAAAATTCATGGACTTATACAAGGAGTATGCATAGAATTGAAATAGATTATTTTATAGTATCAGAAGATTTAGTTGTAAGAGAAGAGGAAGTAGTTGAAACAGGATTTTCTGATCATCTTGCAAGCTGGCTAGAGATAAAGGAAACAAGGAATATATATATATATATATATATATATATATATATATATATATATATATATATACAAAGAGGCAAATGAATAAATAAAAAAGATACCTGAGAAAGCATGGAATGAAGCTAGAAAGAAAGCAGTAATACAGTTATGGAAAGATCATATTACTATGAGAATGTTTCATAAAATTGATCTGAATGGTGGATGATATTTAAGGAAAAATGTAAAAGAAATTTTTTTTGCAGTGGCAATATAATGTGAGAAAAGTAAAGAAAGAAAAATATAAAAGAACAGATGATGCATTTTAAGATTTGCAACATAATGATGTAATGTACTTTGATAAAGAAGAAAGAAGTATATGAAAGAAATCAAGAAAAAAATACAAGAGCTGTTTGTATACAAGCTAAGATATTTTAAAAAAGAAAAAAAGAGAAGACGTATCAAGTTACTTAAGCAGACTAGTAAAGGAAAATGGTAGTGTAATGAGAGAAATAAAAATGTAAAGGAGAAATAGAAAGAATTCAGGAAAAGTTTATACTAGTGTAGTACAATATGTACAGGAAATGTTTAAAGAGAAAAAGAAGGTAGTAAAAAAACATCAAAAGTAAAAAAAAAAGTAAATAGAAAAAGAGAATAAGGATTTGGAAAAGGAGATTTCTTTATATGAGCTATATAAGGTATTAGGGCAAGCAAATATAGATTTGGCTGCAGCTCCAGTTGGAATAGGTATGAAATGTGTAAACATTTAAGGGGTTGTCAAAAATATAATTTTTTTAAGATTTTGAATTAACTTTTAAATGAAGGTTTTGTGTACAAATAATTATGTAGTGGAATACTAACATTCTTATGGAAGACGGAATACACAAGACAATTAGAGATCTTGATTATAAGATGTTTATGAAGATAATACAAAAGAGATTAAACTAAAATGGAAAATATTATGGAAGATAGTATATATAGTATAAAGGGGAAGGGTTGTCAAGAAGTATTAATGATAGAGAAATTGTGGATTATATGACTGGAAAAGAAGAAGTGAAAATCATGATAGGAGACTTTAGTAAGTCATTTGATACAACTGGACATAAAATCTTATGGGTGATAATGAAAGAATATAATATAAGTTAGAAAGTTAGGAAGTTGTGTATGTCAGCATATAGTAATGATAAAGTAAAAGTACTTGTAAATGGCTGGTTAAGCCAATAGGTGCATATGAAGAGTGGTGTAAGACAGGAATGCCCAATGAGTTGTATACTCTTTGTATTAGTTATGAGTGTGATAGTATGTAAAATAAATTACAAAATGAAGGAGGTGGGGGTATATAATACCTGAAGGGTGAAAAATTCCAGTTTTGTTAACATATACAGATGACATCATAATAATGTCAAAAAACAAAATTTAGATAAAGAAGAAATAATTTGCACAAAAGGGTGTCTAGAGGTGATAGGGATGACTTTAAATAAAGACAACAGTAAAGTTTAGGTGATGTAGTAAAGATGGGGCTATATATTTTACAATGAATGAAATGTCTGTGTTAAGTATAAAATTTGGAAATAAAGATATAAGTAGAATTCAACAGGAAAAAAACAATAAAAGGAATAAAACAAATCTGTCTTTTCTGGAGAACATATAAGTTATATTTTAGAATCAAAAATCTTATTTCATAAATTCAGTACTGATTGGAAAATAATATACTTAGCAAGCGTGTTTATGTTGCCAACAGTATTTGGAAAGGAATTATTGCATTTTTTTTTCATTTATATAGGGTTCTAGATCAAACCCAGTAAAAGGATGAGTTTTGTACATAAATACAGAGAAAGGAGGTTAGTAGTATATGCTGCTTCTTTAAATACGTACAAAATATTAAAGTGGATAAATGAAAAAGATAAAAGATTGGTAGTAAAATTGTATAGATATAAGTATGATCAATTTTGGGGTATGGTAAAAAGAGTAAGATAAAAAAGAGCATTAAATGAAGAAATGAAATGTTACCAAGAAAAAAAAATTTATGGAAAATAAAAATTGATGATATAGAAAAACAAAGACAAGTATGGTATACAAATGTAATGTTAAAACAGTACTATGTAAAATCATGGGAAAATCTAACAGATGAACACAATCAAAACTATTAAAATAAGAAGCAAGTAGTGTAATGAGAAAATAGAATGTCAAGATTTTTTGTGGAGCCTGGTAATAGATAAATTACCAATAAAAGGAAATATATATTGTGAAATAATTGTGTTGTACTTCCCTGGTTTAGTGTAAATTCCTCTAAGGTTATGTAGTAGCTCAACAATGTCTGGAATGTAAATTGGTTTGGCTTAGTTAAGATTGCCTGTAGATCCTCAAACATGAATGACAGAACTCATCTCAGCAATGCAAGCTCCATGTCTAGCATAATGAAATCAGTGGAAATTGCAATATAGGTTAGCATAAAGCACATCTTTAGGTTTAAACCAGTTAGATGAACTGGACATTACATATGTGTTCATAAAGTGTATGTATGTCTTCAGATCATCAGCTTTATTAGATAATTTGTCTAGTTTAAAAATGGGCTATTTGTATGTCCTGCACGATACCCCAGTAAACAGTGCTAGTGAGTAAACAATAGTTCTACCTGTTATGTCCAGGACTGGGTTTCATGCACCCAGAGAAAGTAAAATTGATAAATTTGAAGATGGCACAAAGAAGTCAAGGTTAAATGTTAGTCAAAAGGGATAGTAACTTATGTTCCCCATGCTAGTTAAGTAGACTCATATACATGAAAAGAAAGATAAGAAAAAGGTTACCCTGAAGATGAGCAAATTAGGGAAGGCAACAAAACCTGATTCATAGAATCTAATTTACTCAACAGTGAACCTTTGCAATGGATGCCAGAGATTATAGCCACTTTGTTTTGTAACCAGGTAATCCCAATGCTGTATACAAGTGTCCTTCTTTAGGGATAACCCAGGATCGCTATCTAGTTAAGTGACTTTTTCAGAAACTAAGATAACAACACTGTCTGCAAACAACAGAGATATAGTTTTTAACTAGATAATCTCCAAACTTGGGATACACACTGATATCCTACACATGAAAATCAGAAGCAAGAAGGTAGACAAGGAAGATCCTTGGTAGACTCCTACACACAATTCAAACATATTCAGTGTAGCAATGAGATTACAAACACAACTACTTCCCTAAAAATGGTGAGACCAAATGGCACACCACAGTGCCCCTGAAATCCACATTGTTGTAGAAGTTCCAACAACTCATGCCAGGCTGCTTTCTCAACATACTTTCTTCAGATCCAAAAACCACATATAGGTGGGACCAACAAGCTCTCATGACCCCTATAATATCCATGAAAGAGCAACAAGTTGCTCCAGTGTTCCTTGGCCAGGCCAGAATCTGTGTCACTCCTTCTGAGTCAGATGGTCATCTGTCAAATCCTTGGCAAAGACTTTACCAAGGAGGCTAGGGAATGTGATCCCTCTGTGACCGGACCACACTCTTCTGTCCCCATGTTAGAAAATGAAGCAGAGTACAAAGGATTAATTCAGATGAAATCACTTTCTCTAACAGATCTAAGAGACTTTCTCTCTGATGCCCTCCCTGTGGGAAGAATAAAGATACCTTACTGAAGTTTCAAGTAGTTTATTCAGTTAAGTAGGTAGATTGTGCATGTGTCTCCAAAGAACTTAGATATTTCATCATAAATCTTCCTGACCTGAGGATACTGCAGTAGATTACTGAATACCATCCTCAACCCCATCAGAACTTTAAAAGAGGCAGAGGACCCTATTATGAGGGACCCCTGCGAGACCCTGAGGGTTCAACTAAAACCAAAATCAGGACTTACAGTAGGACAACAGAAAAAAAAGCATGGGTGTCACTTTTACAATAGATTTCAAAACAATCAGAAAAATCATGACCAACTGGGTGTTGATTGCAGACAATTAACAGCTGGGGAAACTCTTAGGATCCCATCCTTGTTTTGTTTTCAAGAGAGCAACGATGATTAGGGACTGGGTAGAGTGCAAATGCAGACTGGAGGAGAACAACAGAGAAACATAATACACACAGACACACACACACACACACACACACACACACACACACACACACACACACACACACACACACACACACACACACACACACACACACACACACACTCACTCTGCAACTACATAAGCAACAAGGATTACTACTTTTGCCCAGTACTCAGTAGAAAAATCAAGAGCACTTGTTCTGGTAATTCCAACATTGTTTATATGATATACTGTGCATGGTGTCATTGGCGTCAGCTGTTTTTATGTAGGGAAAACTAAATCAAGGTGGCACACCACCTGTCTGACACCAGACTCAAGGTCCTCAAAAACCAACAAGATAAGCACTGCTGTGATTTTCCAGACCAGTAGTGGTAGTTTCTATTTCCAAATCCTGGGCAAGCTCACTGTGGTTTCACTTGAAGGAACAAAAATGTCATCCTCAAAAAAAAAAAAAAAAAAAAATCTAATTTAAGCTGTCAGATCATGCTGGAAACCCACCACCACCCCCCTGGTCTAAACTCAAGCATTTCCATCAAAACGTTGCTTGCTCTCAGAAATTTAAAGTGTAAATCATATAGCTGAAATGCCTGTATTGTTTAACCCAGGACTTGGGCTCTAACTTGTAATTGACTGTAACTGCTGCTGTTAATATGAAAAAGCCAATCAAGAAATTAGATCTTTAGATCATTGCATCTACCTTGGTACAGGAACTAGTAACAAGGGAAATAAGCTATTTTGTTTTTTTTTTTTTGTTTGTTTGTTTTGTTTTCCTGATCTCAGGATGGGTACAAACCTAAACAGCAATTATTATAGCAATAACCCACGCCTGGGCGTGGGTAATGATGGATTTACCCATGGTTGGCGTGGTTTGGTCACGAGGGCGAAGCCCGAGTGGCCAAAGAAAGCCAACCGTGGGTAATCAGCATTACCCACACCCAGGCGTGGGTTATTGCTATTATACAATGACATTATTTAAGAAAAAAAATAATTACTTTTCTTAAATAATGGCATTGTATACTGCCTCCTTGCTGCCCTTCCGCAGCTGGAAGGTATTCTGTGGCAGTTCTGATGTACTGCGCACGCGTATGCCTACGCAGTGCATCAGAGCTGAGGGCAAAAGCAACGGAGAAAGCAAGATCTCCATTGCTTTTTACTGTTTCGCTATGTTAAATGGGTTTAACATAGCGAGACAGTTTTGAAAAAAAGCAACAGAGAAAGCAAGATCTCCATTGCTTTTTACAAACTGTTTTGCTATGTTAAATGGGTTTAACATAGCAAGACAGCTTTAAAATAAGCAATGGAGATCTTCGTTGCTTATTTTAAAGCTGTCTCGCTATGTTAAACCCATTTAACATAGCGAGACAGGTTTAAAAAAAAAAGCAATGGAGAAAGCAAGATCTCCGTTGCTTTTTACACACTGTTTCGCTATGTTAAAGGAGTTTAACATAGCGAGACAGGTTTAAAAAAAGCAATGGAGATCTCCGTTGCTTTTTTTAAAGCTGTCTTGCTATGTTAAACTCCTTTAACATAGCAAGACAGTGTTTTAAAAAAATACTTACACTAATGGAAAAAGTCTGGGCGACCGGACCTTTTTCCATTAGTATAAGTCGATTTACAACGTGCACGCTGACCAATCAGCGTGCACGTTTTGGAATATTAATGGGGGGTCATGGTATAATAGGAGTTTGAAAATGCTTTTTACCACATGATGTGTACAGACTTAAGAAGGCAACTTTCAGGAATTTGAAAAATGTTCTACTACTGATTTGGAACTTGGGCTTTCCTTTTGTTGTTAGGAGTAAGAAAATGGGGCCAAACATCTTAGTTTGATTAACAGTGTACATCCATATTGATTACATCAGGCTCTTACATCATCTACCCTGCCCTGGGACCCACAGCACCACCCTCACATCAGGAGATTGGTTAACTGCCCTTCCACTTGATCTCTCCCAGTTTCTATCACTTATCAAGCCAGGCACGAAATAATTTAGCCCTCTTTTGCACTGACTTTAGAACCTGGAACCTGAAGAGAAGAAGAATCTGAACAGAAGAGCTCTGACGTCATCCCCTGGAACCTAAAGAGAGGAAGAATCTGAACAGAAGAGCCCTCACTAACTGCAATACTCAGGAAGAGAGTGGATAGTGCAGACCCCAGACTGGAACACCATCGAACTATACTCTGAGACCAGGGGCATTCTCCCTCTCACTGTGGATATTTCACAGCAACCAGGTATAGATGTTATTGCCACTTGACTAGCATTTAGCAGATTTTTTGTAATTTGCAGTGCAGTGAAAATTGTTATCCTAGGGCCCCGCTCTGCACTGCCACATTCTTATACACTACAGATGCAGTTTGCCTGTGCTCAAAGAATATCTAAGATACTTATTTTTATTAGAGGTTTTGTATACTCTGCAGTTCACTGCTGTACTTAGATTTCTTCTCTTTCAGGTGCATATCCATGAGCTCTGTGACTTGCTTTGATTGTAAGCTATTTCTCTGGATGGATTTTTCAAAAAAATGTGAGTCAACTAGTATGGTTCTAAGTGACTGTCTCCGTGCATTTAAAAAGTACTGTCTTCATCAGGAAGAAGAATGAGCCTTTTATAAGCAGGCACTGTTATATTCTTTGCCAAACAAGGGAAGGTTACTCTGTCATAATGTATTTCAAGAAGTATATGCCCTGTAAAAGTGGGCACAGCTTCTCATATTACATGTGGTACAAGCATTGATAAGGACAAGTCAGACTGGAAAAAGTTCTGTAATAAAGCTTTCATAATTTGTTTCATGGAACATGAGCCCCACAAAGGCAGGCACAGCGTTTCATATTACATGTAATACAAAACAGGCTAATAAAGTCTGGTGTTAGCCTCATAAAAGCAAGCATTTTCAATGATCAAACTGTAAACAACTCTAGTGGATGGATCTGATAAAGCTTAGGTGAGAGTGTTTGCTTAAATATAGTCCTAGAGTCGTAGCTCATGGTGTGTTGTTATTTTTTTGTTTGTTAAAAATAAAAATCTTTTCACGACGAATGAGGTTCCACAAGCTGCCAAGCTAGTAAATGCTCAAGGGTCTTTCATGAATATTCAAATAAGGGACTAATCTTTAAGGGAATGGTTCCTTGTTTTTCCATCTCCCAGATATTCCTACAATCAGCTCACTGGGACCCTCCCACCATTGACTGTAACTGGCTTTAAATAACTGAGCTGTTAAACATAATGTATTAGAACAAGAACACTCATCCATCTGCTTAACTGAATAAACTACTTGAAATTTCAATAAGGAGTATTAATTATTTTAAGAGAGAGTCCTCAGATCTGCTTGCTAAAGTGATTTTCTCTAGACTAATCCTTTGTACTCTGTTTCATGTTAGTCATGTCATCCTCTGAGTCACAGATGGGATATCAGAGCTGACTTGAGCTTTCTCGACTACCTCTGGTTCATGTTAGAAAATAGGGAGGGACCATTACCCCAGTTTGTTAACTATGAGATATTTTTCTTGTTTTACATACAATACTCAAAATTTGCAGCAAGCACAATAGCCCTATAAGTGCTTTCAGCCTTTCCATCCAGTTCTCATCCACTGCAGAACTGTTAAATCATTGCACTCATTGTACCCAGTCTCACAACTTACTTCTGACATTGCCTCCTCAAACAAAAGTATTTCCACCAAATTCATGAGTTCCTCAAAGCATTCCTTACCTCATCCAATGATGTCATCGATTGAGGTTAGCATTTCTTCACCTTGTTAAGTACAGCCTGGGCAGTTTCCTGCCAGCACTTACTGAGTCATAGAATTGTTATCTAGATCCTCTATTAGGCCACCCAGAAGTCATTCCCCATGGCCTCACCAAACTCTTCCCACAGCTGGGCCTCCACTTCAGCAACCACCACAGCTGCTGCCTTCCTGGCCTGTCAGCATCTATAGGCCAGTTCCAAAGAATAACCCCCCCCCCAGCACTGTATGAAAAGCTTCTTTCTTAAAATTCATGGCTGGTGTCTTCTAGCATTTCCAAGGGTTACCACCATGACAAGTCCTGATTTTGGCCACAACTTTTTTGCATCTGCTATGCCTATTAAAGTTTTGAACAATGCCCATTTGAACTCCATGACTCTGGCCTTCAATAGAATATAGGAGAAGCTATTCCAAAGGTTGGAGATGAATTAATCCTGCACAGAAAAGTCTGATAGATGTTCTTTGAATGAGAATGAGCACCTTTCCATCTTAGGTCATGGTTCTTTCTTGGAAAAGAGTGGATTGCTGGATGTGGGTGAAGAGTAACATCTGCCTGCCATAAGTGGAGGTGTTTAAGCATCTCAGGGTCATGGATCAGGAGACTGTCTAGCAGATGGGGTGCAGTTGCAACTGCACTGCAAGCATTTTACTACACTATAGTGTTGAAGAGGGAACAGTGGTCAAGAATGAGGCTCTCATTTTATCGGTCAGTGTCCCTATTGGCATCAACCCCCTTTCTCTGATTTGGTACATGGAGTTGGTGTGTCACATCAACAGTGACTGTCACCTAGAGCCAATGTTCACACTGTTGGGTGGCTAGCATCTCACCTATAATCATTGGAAAAGAAACAATGTAAGTGTGAATAGGGAAATCATAAACTAATTTTCAGATTGGCAACTCAGAATATCCCCCCTACACTATGGTACAGTGATTTCAGAGTTATTATAGGTAAGAAACATGAGTTTGGGGGGTACAGCCCCACTGTAATAACTTTATATAGGTGTAAACTTTTATTTCTCAGACTCGCAGTTTAATTTTTGAAATTCTGGGATTCGTAGTATGGGGTCTTGTTGGAAGCCAGTTGTGAACTGTGGGTGGTGTCCAAAAGGACGAGATCATAGGATCATAGGAGATTACTAGGCTATTGATCCAGAGGTCATTTTAAGCCTAGCCATTTCAACCCAATGTAAAACCGTACAAGTACTAATCAATACCTAATACCCAAGATCATGGATCAAAGTTACAGAAATGAAAATTAAGCTCCTTCATAACGTTTCTGGGATTACACTGCGTGACAGAGATAGGAACATGGTAATCTTGTTGATGTTAGAGAAGTACTGCTCTCAAGACAGAGAGAAGCCAGTTGATGAAGGCTGGGCACCTAGTGAAGCTGTCATCTGGTGCCTCCCATAAGAAGTGTACCTGGCATGGCTTGCTGGTCTCTTCCAGCAAGCCATAAGAAATGTACCTGGCATGGCTTGCTGGTCTCTTTTCAGCAAGCCATAAGAAGTGTACCTGGCATGGCTTGCTGGAAGGAGACCACAGGTTATACCTACAAGATTTTGTTAAGTGGTTGTACCTCTCAGCCGGCCTGAAAACACCTTGGCAATCCTTCAAGAGGACCTGGAGACTGCTACTCGTGATAGGGAAGTCTGGTCTGCCCTACTTAGCTTGCTATCATTATGACCTTCACTTAGGTAAGTGACTTAGACAATGGAAGGCTCTTATACAATGAATCCTTTCATTAATAAATGTCACCTGAGTTCTTACTCCTTGGTTCTTCATTATTGAGTCACTAATATGATCACAATTTGGGACACATTTCTAGAGGAGGCTAAAAGAGTTGTCTTACTGCTGTGTACCTTCACTGCTAAATCTCTGTTAGCTCATTTAATTCTCACTAGCAGGAGGATAATTAACAGCTTTGCTTTCTGAGATTTTCTAAGCCAGGAAACCACTTGCTTCCTGGGGGAGGGGGGTCTCTAACATCCTCTACTGAAAAAACACTTCATCACATTTATAAAATCTGATAAATAGTGTGAGTTACAAAAAATGTCAAACATCATAACTCATTGGTAGACAATGGGCTCTCCACCAATGTAATATAAAGGTCTGTCTGTAGATGCTGATTTGATAGTGCATATTTATGAAAGAAAAGCTGTATTCTGTTTGCCAAAAATAATAGTATTATGGACAAACAAAGGCTTATATCTTTGTAAGTGTGCAAAATAGATCCTAGATATCAGGAACTGTTCACCTGTTCAAGAATTTTCCAATGATGTATGACAAGAGTGGATAGCATACTGCTGTTTTCTGATATTGCCAAATCTATGCAAATTTAGCATATAGTAATTTCACAATATTTCAAAAGTATAATAATCTAATCTATTTGTGTTGGGAGGCAGGAGTCAGTGGCAACATTGTGGGCCTTAATGTTTTGTATGAGACTACACCATTTGTTTACCTGTAAGCCAAACAGCTTTTATGAGATTAAAGCAGTAATAAAAATATAGGTAACAGCCATAACTGTTTTACCAAAAGAGCACTTATACCTCAGAATGTATACACATTACCCACCATGTTTTAATATTATTTTTTACAAACACCCACTGCCTGAATACACCACCCCCACCATGACAGCATCACTCTATTTTTGCATTATTAATGTAAACATGGAAATACAACATATTTTTTCATAACTTTTTTGTAAGTACTTCTTAATAACATCAGCTCAAGTCATCCCATTATGACCATTTCACTGTCATGCTTAGCAAATAATATCAGCTTGTAGATGTCTCAGTTTTATGTATGTACCTTTACTAGGAATTCCAAAATTAGAGTTGGAAAATACCGTAGTATACTTGTGTCTGGAGTACAGGGAATTATCCTGTAAACACAAATATAATAACATAAGGTACACAGGAACTCTGTTTTCCTAATAACTGTACTCTTATAGGAAGCAATGAGTCAATTATTGTATACACGAAAGGTCAGACAAACAGCTGTAACAGAGTTCAGTCTTTGAAGAGTCACATTCATAGTATGCTTGCTTGCTAATTTTGTTTTAAATATAACAGAGATAGGCTACTAACATCTTTTCAGTGAAAGGTGAAATGCAATTGCTGGTCTGTTCTGAATATAAAATATAATTCTGATTGTAATTTTATTGTTAACTCTTTTCCCCAAAAGGATAGAAAGCTGAAAATTAGGGTTGGCATTGCTTATCCAGTTCAAAGTCTTTCACAAAACTTTTGCATAATGCAGCCTTCCTGTATTATAGTTCAGACTCCAAAACATATTATCAACGATTATGACGCAGGCACAGATTCTGGTTGTCTTTTGGGAAACAAAATTAGGTTATTTGCTTCAATATTTGTGTTTTAATATTACTGTTACTCTTATTACACGACAGCTCATTTTTCTTTAAAAAGGATGGTTGTTTGCAGCTTAAAATGGATGTGCTATTTTTAATAAACACCCAAAACATGTTAATTGTATTCTTATTCATGTTGTTTGCTGGCAAATCCCAGCCTTACAAAAGAATAACAGCATAGTTCAGAACTGCTAATTAGAACCTGTATTAAGAAACTATATATCACTTCCGCGGTGGTGCAGCGGTAGCGTTGTTGCCACACAGCAAGAGGTTCTCCCGTTCGATTCTCGGCGGGAGTGCCTTCTGTGTGGAGTCTGCATGTCCTCCCCACAGTAACGTCGAGCTGGCAGTCATTAGCGGACCAGAGTTCTAACCGGGAAAAGCCAAAAGACAACAACATTAAGAAACTATAGATTAAAGCTGCTCTTATTTACTCCTTTATGATGCAGTACCAGGAATGCAGTCTGGCTATTAGCTGACAATTTTCTGGTATGACAAGAAAAAGTACAAAGTAAGAGGTAGTGTGCAGCTGAAAACAAACTGAATAGTCAGTTCCTAGTATAGCCTTACAATAGTTTTGTAACACAGCAGACAACATTCATTCTTCCACACATGCTCTAAAATCAACTTTATCTGGTATAGATTTGCAGGACAACTGGAGCTTATCTGAGCTCACCATGGTTGCAAGGTAGAGAAATTAATTCTGGTTGGGATGCCAGTCAATCACATTATGCAGTCTCACACAGCATACATGCCAATGGTCAATTTCCAGGCTCACCAATTCATTTAATTGCATGTTTCTGGGATGGGTGCAGTGACAACTTGTGATACTTACTACCAATCTTCAGCATTCCAATGAAAACTAAACAAAAACTGAAGAAACTGTACTTTTTTATTTAAAAATAATAGTTGAAATACTCACCATTCTCATTTCTGGGCCTTGAAACTCCATGAATGCTATTGTGTACTTGAGGATGTCAAAGCTCTGTTAGAAAAGAAAGAAATCAGCTTACATGACTCACTGGACTATTTTCAAAACAGTCCAGTGTTAGACTTAGTCAGATGAATAAGATGATTGCACCTCATTACAGACTTCTCTTGCTATGCTGAGAAAAGCAGAAATGTCACTCAAGAAGTGGCTGAATGGGTTGTTGCTGGTTCAAGTTGCCTAAGGTGACTGAGTCAACCTGACAGTGAAAATGAAAGAAGTTAATGGACAGCTGCAGACATACACACATGGAAGTGGGGAGCAATGCTTTTTGTAAGTTTTTTTTTATTAGCACTGTGAGTGCCAATGCCAGACAGTATAAATATATTTTATGGGTCTATATTAGATGCATGAAAAGACTTTAGTGAGAATGCTCACATGAGCGAAAATGCCGGGAATTGAAACCATGATTGTGGGGCCGTGTTACAGTGAGGAGTGGGATATTTGCCCTTTCCTCACTGTAGTGTGATCTCGGAGTTAGAATATATATTTAGCGGGGGTGTGGGGGGCACAGCCCCCCACAATAGCAATTTCGATTACCGGCATTTTCGCTCATGTGAGACTTTGCGGTAAAGTCTTTTCAATTTTATAATATAGACCCATATTTTATTTGTGTGTGTGTGTGTGTGTCTGTTTATGCATATTTGTAAAACTTGTGGGTTTCCAGTAGATATTGAGGATTGCAAACACTAAATAATGACTAGAGTGCCTGACTTTAAAGCCTTCACAAAAAGCATGCTAATACAAAACCTATTCTCGTAGAAAGTAAGTATATAAAAGTGATATATGTCCATGATTTGGGCCTTTGTCCCACATTACTTTTTAGCTTTGTTGCTCTGATTCTTGAGCTAAGATACTGAGAGGTATGCAGGATGAGAGGATTGAAGTGGGTTTCATACTGCATTCTGCCAGCAGTAAACTGAGATAATTCCTGTGTGGCAATTATTTGCGCTTTTATTCATTCATTTAATCAAAACCATACATCTGAGGTGTACAGTTCCAGTCATACAAGTAGCTGTAATAGATGACTCTGTGTGTCTGTGTGTGTATGTGAAGGGCAGTTGCAACTGGTTATACACTTTGTAGTTCTAACGGCAGCAAGCTGAAATTGATAATGCTGTCATTTATTCATTAATTTGATCTCAATATCAGTGGTGTACACTGCCATGTAGTTTGCTGTAATTGGTGGTCATGTGTGTGTGTGTGTGTGTGGGGGGGGGTTAAGATAAATTTCTGTGGACAATTACTGTTATTTTTATTACGCATTGATGCCTGAGCTGTACACAGCCAACAAATTTGGTTGTAATTGCTGGGTACTGGGGCTGCCTGTGGAAGAAAGTGACTGATCCTGCTATCATTTACTCACATTAAACACTTAATATACTGGCTTTGTAGGACTAATGTGCATTTGTATGTTCCAATCTGGAATAATTTACTGTAGCTGCTGTTTGAATCAACAGTTGAAATTAATTGCTGTGATCATTTTTGTATCATAATCAGCCATCTGAGGTTTACTCACCTCAGACAAAAATGTTTCTTTAATTATTGGGGACAGAAGCTGTAGAAGCTGAATGTAGATAAAAGTGACTGATGTTGCTGTCATTTGCTTCAGTTAAATGGTCATTTGTTTGGATTTGCAGGACTAATGTGTATTTGTGTGAAACAATATTTTACTGTGACAACCGTTTATTTGGAACAAATTTTAGGTACATTACTGTGGCCATTTTTTTATCATAATCAGACATCTGAGATGTATGCAGTCAATAAAGTGTATATAATTGCTTGGCATGGGTGTGCTCTGTGGATGACAGTGGCTGATCCTGCAGTTATTTGCCCAGATTAAACAGCCAGTATTCTGGTTTCAGGATGAATGTGCATCTGTGTAAAAGAAACTGTAATACTTTACTGTACCTACTGGTTGTGTGAAACAAATTTGAAATGCATTACTGTAACCACTGTTTTTGGCACAGACATTTGAGATATGCACTGTCAACAAATTTAAATACAAGTGAATGACCCTAGGCCATGGTGGTGCAGCAGTTAGCATTGTCACCTCACAGCAAGAGGTTCCCCTGTTTGATTCTTGGCTGGAGCTCCTTCTGTGTGGAGTGTGCATGTCCTCCCCACGGTCGAGTGATGTTAAAGACATGCAGGTATGTGCGTGTGTGAATGGGCGTGCCTTTTTTGAAGGTTGGGCGTCGGTCTGGCAACTTAGCACCATAAAAATCCACTACCAATCATGAGCTGACTGGAGTTCTGCTGTGGTGACCCCTAATTGGGAAAAGCTGAAAGATTTTAAGACAAGTTAATGACCCTGCCATCATTTGCTCAACTTAAGCAACCATTAGTGTGTTTTTGCAGAACTAGTGTGCATTTAGTGGAAGACAGCAGGAGTACTTTACTGTGGAATTTTTTATCACAATCAGACATCTGATATGTGTACAGTCAATGATGTGGCTGCAATTGATGGGCCGTAAGTGGGCGTTCTGTGCATGAAAATGCCTATGCATGAGGGGGTTGCAGTGTATCTAAAAGTAGTAAGTTGGCCATAATTTCTTTGAGCTTCCATCTCAGTCATACACCAGTAATATATACAGTAAGTGGCTACCTGTGGTGGTCTGGTCAGGATGTTTATGATAGTAATTGACCAGTGGCACAATGGATAGAAAATACCATTGCCATCTTAAAATTCTTAGTTGTTCAAGTGTTTTGCTGTTATTCCTTCTGTTTAGAGTCTGCATGTAGTCCCTGTCTCTGTGCAGGTTTTATCCATATGTTCTGCTTTCCTCCCCAGACCATCAGCCAGAGTCACAGTTAAATTGGTGTGAAGGGAGCAGCTACCCTGGGTGAAAGGTTTTTGGGGATGCTATTGGGAGATGAGATGGGTTGATACTGTATTACTGGCATTCAGAAATGAATGCCAATAGTGTATTTCCAGTCAGGGCTGGAACACTTTAGTACTTTGTGTGTGGTATAAGATGTAGCAAGCAGTTTGCTGCATGTTTCAAACAAGAAAGGTTTTTTTTGGGGGGGGTAATTTGGGGACTGGCACAGGGACACAAAATACAGAGCTACAGTTCTGCTATCAGATGTATAATGTACGTCTGTGGCTATTTCTTCCCAATCTAATACCAGAAAGGTACATAGAAGTTGCCTATCTTTTTCAGAGGTGTTGATAGGGAGGCACACATTATTCCCAGATAGGCTTTGTAAGCATTTTTCTTTTCAGAATACTGGAATTACTGTTTTGTCTACTTTGAACACAGATTATTTTTTTCTTTGAGTGAAAAGTAAGACTGAGTTTGTTTTCCTTACTCATGATTTTTGCTCAGGCCATCATTGGAGCAAAATGTTGGAAAAGCTGTAAGATGTAAATTTGAGGATCTAGAACCCTTATTTCTGGAGGGCCTAGCAGCTCCAAGACCTCTGATTTAATTTAGATATGTCCTCCATACTTACAACAGAGTAGTCTTAGAAACTTAGGATGTGTTAAAGAATGGAGAAAAGAACTACAAAGTAACACAAAATATGAGAAAACAAGAAAGAAGTAATCTTTTGTCTGGATGGTGTGGGACCAGGATTGGTCAAAATTGGGAAGGGACACAGTTATTGCAGGGGATACCAGTATACAAGAGTGGTGTCCTATAGAGACCTTTCATTTTACCTGTGATTGGCCTTATTGGTCACAGTCAGACATCCAAGGTACATATAGTCAATTAAGTGGCTACAATGTTTGGGTATGGAGGTTCTCTGTGGTTGAAACTGACTGACCTCATCTTTTGTTTCATCACAAGAAAATATCCATTCAGCTGTTATAATATAGTCCCACCCTATTTCATTCAGTTGCTTCCTGCAGCTATCTTGCTGTTTTGTGAAACTTTTCACCCACCGTCTGTTGATTGTTTGTTCCATCTGCAGTCAGTTTTTCCAATTCATTCCTCATCATTGGACTAAGAGTCAGCTGTGAGGGGCAATCATTCAGACAGACATCAGTGGTGATTCAGAGATTTTCTTGCCTTTCTCCTAGCCTTAACCTGCATGTACCTTGTTGAGACATTGGAGAGGGACATGCAATTGGCAGCCTCCAAAGGCTGTTCCCTGTCTTTTACGAGGAACATTTTCCTCAAGCAGCTCTTCCACTTGTAGTGTGGCAGGAGCAGTGGTTTCCCTGGTCTCCACCAGGAAAATTTTACCACTTAGCATAGTCCTGAACAGGAGCAACCCCCCCCCCCCCCAGGGGGAGGCAGGTGGCCTACACCCCTTCATGCCTACTCTTCCCTGTTTGGCTCCTCCAGTGCAAGGGTCACTAATCAAACTCCACAGTCACCTGTGTTACAGTCAGAATCCACCCCTCTGCAGCCAAAAGGCAGAATATCTCCCCTTTTGCTTCCAAGTCACCAGCCACCACTGTATGTGGGTATAAACCAGACCAATAAGTAAAAAGTCTACAAGGGACAAAAGGAATGTATGCAGACTTCATAAAGGAAGCACCCTAGCCTAGAGCCAGTGTAAAGAACCAAGTGCTTCAAGGAAGCAGTATTAACCATCGCACTACTGTGTACTGTGTCTGTGTGGCATGCAACAATTTAAATATATGGAATAATCAAACTGTAACTGACTAGTTAACAGTGTAGACAATGCTTTCTTCCCACCTTCTGGCATTCAAGCATAGATTGCATTATAAACCTGTAAAATGTTAAGTGTTGTTTGTTGTCACTATCAAAGAGTTCTCTAGTCCAGCTCATTTTATCCATTTAAGATTATGTATGCCTATGTATTCCCATGAATTCTGCTGAACTCTGTAATTTCTTTCCTGGGAATTCAGGTTATAAGGGATCAAAAATAAATCACTTGGCCTATTAACAAATTATTAAATTAATATATTGATTTCATAGAAGTATGCAGAACTGTAAAGTCAAGATAAAAATGAATTTCTTATGTTAGGACAGGAAACAGGGCATGAAGCACGAATAGGGCAGCTGCTTATTGATTCAACTGTATAACAGGAAAATCAGTAAGTTCTGTACATACCAAAGTAAATAAATAAATGTGCAAATAAACAGGTGAGTCAATGGAGAGAATACATATTCTTAGATTAATAGTCATATTGCACTACACTGCACTACACCGGTGAAAAATGCTTTCCAGTAAGGGCAGAAGGTCACCATTTCTGGCCATAGAAATATATAGTTTACCAGCAGATAAAAACTACATTTCCCAATGCATTTGCCCTTTCTGTTACATGTGCTATATTTCCAACCTATCTCACAGCTTATTCCCACCTCCTTGCATCCCTACATTCCCAGCCTTTGTAAGGAAGGGTTTATGCCTATGCCGTAAAGTTTTGAATTGAGTCACTGTTTTTGACCCTTCTATTTTTTCATGAAGGCTGTTCAAATAGTTTACTACCTTTCTGTGAAATAATAATTCGTAAATGTGTGCTATCAGCTGCCAGACATGTAGTCTTAGACTGTGTCCTCCTGTTCTATTCCACTTCCTTTTTAAATATGTTACGCACTTGGACTGCACATATTCCATTGAAGACTTGTATGATACACCATGGGCAATGGAGAATACATTGGCTGCTAGTACTTATTCTGGTAACATCAAATGGTTCACAAGTTCCATTACCAATCTTAGGATCTACTAGCCTTCAAGAAGCTTGATTGCAGTAACACCGTGTTGATACATTACACTTTCCATATAAATATCATGAATGTTTATAAAGAAAATTTATGACTGACGTCTGAATATAAGTTGAAGCTTTCTCCATAATCTTAGAATGTGAACCCATCTCCCAATTTAGTTCTCATGTCATGGTGACTGTATTTGGTGAATGAATATGCCCTTCTAGCCTTCTGAAAAGGTTTTAAATATAAATATATATGGGTCTACTATACATGATTGAAATTTCAAAAAGCCGAAACCCATATGGCCGAGACCATATGTTCGACTTTTGAAATTTCGAACATGTAAAAAATAAAAAAATAAAAACCTACCTACATGTTGCTAACAGGGGGACAAGCCCCCCACACCCACAGCCCCTGCTATTTAAATATACCAACTCCGAGATCACACTACAGTGCGGAAAATGGAAATTTTCCCATTCCGCACTATAGAGAGCTGTCCAGTCAGAACGTTCAAACTTCCAAAAGTCGATCATATGGTCTTGGCCATATGAAACTCGGCCTTTTGGAAGTTCGATCATCTGTAGGGGACCCATATATATATATATATATATATATATATATATATATATATATATATATTATATATTATATGTATATATATATATATATATATATATATATATATATATATATATATATATATATATATATATATATATATATATATATATATATACACATTCTCTGGTCTGATTTTCCATGCCTGAACTTTCATCACACTTTCCCTTACAGACCAGGCAAATGCCAACTCTACGTAAACTATAAAAAGAGACTATAAAGAAAATTCCAGAAGACTTTCGGAATACTTCACGTTTTTCAATCTATGACTTTTCTACTAAAGAATCATTGTGCCATTTTACATTGTTTCAGGTAGCTTATTTGTAGAATACAGAACACAGTGTTGTATTCAATATTGGTTCAGATATTGGTTCAGATCATTAGAGAATAAATTTGCACAATGATTAGCACTTCTCATCAAACTTTTAGAGTGAAGTGAAACAGTTTCGAGACAATGTACAACTCTGAATGAAATTTTATCTCCCTGCAATGGAAGATACTTTTTTAGCCAATGCTCCTCTTTACCTATTATTTTATTTCTACTTCCCAGGGCTAACTAAGTTTGAATTGCTCATTCTTCAATCACTTCCTGATATTTGCATTTTAGCTTCCCAAATCTGTATACTAGATATGAAGTGAGACTAGTAGAAGACAGTTTGAGTTCCTCCATTTTCCAGGGCAGTTACCCTTCTACATGAAAAAGGTGTTGATGCTTATTCCTCAAAACGTGTGACAGTCCTTGTTTCAAAGGGGGTTGGGGTTGGTGTTATGGTTAAGATACCTTACAAACACAAGGTACAGGGTTTGAATCTCACCTTTGAAAGGGAAATTAGCTAGGCTTAAAATGGCACCTAAGCGCAGCTAGCATAGTACTTACCAATGAACCTATTAACCAAATACTGCCAACTCTTTTTTATCCTCCTCGCACAAATGCAATTCTCTTGTCCCCTGTCCTGCCTCAAAGAAATAGCTGTAGTACCCTCTATTAAGAAGTACATTTTGACTATGGCATCCTTTCCCATTATCAGTGTGGTTTAATATAAGATTATAAACTCCGGATGATGTTTGGCTGCTGACTGAAATCTTCAGTAAAAATAGATAAGGTGCTTCTAATTGCTGACATGTGACAATCAAGTCACATGTTTCTTGAAGAGATATTAGGTGAAGATAGTGTGACTGAAGTCTATATGAATGGTTGCATAAATAGTTATATCTGTGTAGCCTTAAAGTTGAAGTGAATATCACATCTATCCTGGCTTCCATTTGTGGTCCAAGAAGGGTTAGTGCTAAACACACTGTTTTTTTCTTTCTTCATTAGCTTGTTGATTATCAGCTTACCAGAGATCCAGTTCATCATATGCCAATGATCTGGTGTCATAGAAGATGCACATCACTACAGATGAGATCAAACATATAAACATAAAGGGGTCCATGTCATAACACTGAATCTTCATTTCACTGAAACTCAAATGGTTGAATCCATTTCATTGAAAACTCATTTCACCAAAATCTCATTTAACTGAAAATCTTCTGCACAAGAAATATGTCCTAAAAACATGTTTTTACAGAAGGGGCAAGTCCCCCTGCACCCTGCCTTAGTTATACATACCAACTCCATGATTACACAACTGCAGAGGAAAGAAAAGAAAAAAAAAAAAAACCACCACACACAGTGAATCAGTGCTCAGCAGCAAAACGAGACATCTACAGATCCGGGGGTACAACATGATGCTGAACATCTCATTTTAGTTCCCCTTCAAAACATCAAATACTTACATTATCGAATCCCACTTCGTTGAGCCTGACTTCATCAAATCTTCATTATATCGAACTCCCAGAACTACAAAAGTAGACCCCTGGTAAGGAATCACTTGGCCACCATGGTGAACTCTGCCCTTCTTCCACTGTAGTGCGATCTCAGAGTTGGTATATTTAGTTGGGGGGGCAAAGCCCCCCAGTTGTAGGGGTTTTGCTTTGCTGTTTGTTGTTTTGTCCTGGTGGTCGAGTGGTTCCTTACCTGGGGTTCATTTTAGAGTTCTGGGAGTTCGATATAATGAAGATTCAATGAGGTCAGCACAACGAAGTGGGATTCAATAATGTGACTGTTCGCTGTTTTGAAGTAGACCCCTCATTTTACACATACTCTGTTAGACTCCCTTTCTTGGGCGGTATAAGCCAGGGAACCTTGTTGGCTAGGCTTACTTAGGCCCTTGGGCCGATAGCCTAGTACCTACCTATGAGGCTATAAACCTCTTAACTCCTATGACTAGAAATGACACCATGGCTTACTTTCCATACATTTGTACACTTTTCTATGAAATGGGTTGTTTGTTAGTTGCTAATGCATTCTTTTAAAAACCCAGTGTCTATCTGCAGTGTACGATATTTTGACATTTAATGTCTGTAATTCTCAGTGAATTAGGACAGAGCAGGACAAGGTGCAAAATGTGACAAAATTAGGAACATCCTGCAAAATCAACAATATTAGAGAGGTCTGTAATACCTCATACAACTTAATGTGAGAAAAAATAACACCCATGCAATAAAAGCAATTCATCTTTTCCCACTCACTTCACAAATAAAATCATGCAAAGCTACAATAATGATAAAGCAACAATCATTTTCTCCTGCTAACCCCTATACCCTGCAGTTATAGCAACTTTTTTGCTTGTATGCACATCTCAGAGATATCCAGCTCTGGCTGTATTGACTGCAATAAAACAAACCAAACGCAAAATAATGACCAGTTGGCCACATGATGTATTTCCAGAGCCAAATCATAGTCAAATGGGGACCTAGACAAGGTAGTGCAATAGGACCCCACCATATCAATATTTGTTTCCTTTACAGTCTGTCCCCAGTTTACATAAAATATCTTGTCAGCCTGGACCATGACTACCTTGATAAAAGTATTAAAACCCCCTCCAGAATAAAAAAAAAAACTCATTCTACTGCAGCACATCTACAACTGTTTTTCACTTCTGAGTCGACAATCATTTCTTGTTTGATAGTCACTGGTTTCCTGCTCCAGCAATGGGCAGAACACCCATGAATTGATTGGTTAAATGCACCAGCTGCATTCATAGGACTCTGCACCTGCTTTCAGTAGGGTCACTGTGAGACATTTGTCTTTTTACTTTTTATTTTTTTTAAGTAAGTAACATTTTTCATTTATGAAAATAAATAGAATAATGGCCCTGTTCAAAGCAGTCATAGTTGGGACTAACATTCAATATTCTGTGAGAAGCTGCAATATTTTTTGCTCACAAAACAGGGGAAATGGTTTGATAGTACAACAGATCCATTTGGCTAAGAATTACCCAGCGGTTTTGTGCCTTCCAAATCTATACTTCTCTAAATACCTCGTAAATATGTAACTGGTTATAAATATTTGATTTCAGAATATGCACAAGACTGTGGTAACTTATTCCAGTGTACTACATGTTATTTCATAGGTTCATAGGTAGATACTAGGCTATCGGCCCAAGGGCCTACGTAATCCTAGCCAACAAGGTTCCATGGCTTATGCCACCCAAGAAAGTTATTTTCCTGTGCTACTGTCGAGCAGAGACACAGAAGTGATCCCCGGGGTGTATTTCCTATTTCCCATCCACTCATTAAGATTTTTCTTAAAGAGTGCTAATGAAGAACTTTGCTTGACATAGATGGGTAGCTTGTTCCAAAGTATAGGTAATCTCTGGGACAGGAATCTATCCCTTCAGCATGTCCTGTTTATTGTGGTGACAAGGTTTAGGTCCCTAGAGCATGTAGCTCGGAGGGATTGGGATTTCTTTAAGTGCAACATGTCCAACAGCTCTGGGTTTGACATAGCTTTATATGTTAGGCAGAGATCACCTCAGAGTAGGCGATATGCTATGGAGTAAAGATGGAGATTTTTTAGACGGTCAGTGTAGGGCATTTGAGGCCAGTAATCCTCTTTGTGAGGTACTTCTGTGGCCTTTCCAGCTGCTGCAGATGTCTTGTGAGATATATTCCAAAAGGGGCGTTGTACTCTATAATGGGTCTAATGAGTGTCGAGTAGAGGTGAACAATGACCTCTTTTTTCCTGGATGAGAACCCTTTTATGATGAGGTGTGCCACATAGAAGGACTTCCTGACTACTGTGGCAATGTGACTATCAAAGGAGAGACTACTGTCCACCTGGGTCCCAAGGTCTCTTATCACGCATTCGGTGTTAAGTAGATTGCTGCCTATGTGGTAGTTCATGGGTACAGAGTTTTTATCAAAGGGGATGACACTGCACTTTTTGGCATTGCGCTTGAGGCTATGGCTCTGACACCAGGCATCTGTCTCAGTGAGGCCCTTCTGTAGGATGTCCACATCATTTGGGGACTTGACTATGGCTCCTAGTTTGCAGTCATCTGTGAACGTCATTAGCCAGAGGCCTTCTGTGTTAGCCTGTACTTCAGAGAAGTAGATACCAAACAGGAGAGGTCCCAGGATTGAACCCTGTGGTACTCCACTTGTCACTGCTTTGAGGTCAGATTTGGAGTCTGCAACTTTTACAGTGTGGGTTTTGTCAGTGAGCCAGTTGGCAACCCATCTTGTGATGTAGGGATTTATACGTAGTTTAGTGAGTTTAGCTATAATTCCAGAATGGGGATGGTGTCGAAAGCTTTGGGGAGGTCAAGATAGGCTGTGTGAACCACCTTACCCTCATCCACGGCTTTGGTGACTGCCTCAAAGAAGTCAATCAGTTTCAGGAGGCATGATCTGCCTTTCACAAACCCGAACTGGATGGGATCCAGAGTTTGGAGGTTACCAATGTCTTTGTTTATGAGTTCCATGATGATATGTTCCATGGCCTTGCAGACAAGGCTCGTCAGGCTAATAGGTCGATAGTTCCCGGGATCAGTGGTGACTCCCCCTTTGTGGAGTGGGATAACTGTTGCTGTGCACCATTCAGTGGGCACAAAGCCTGATGCAAGGCTATTATTAAACATGAGGCTTAAGTGGGGAGCCAGTTCGTTCTGAAGTTCATTTAAAACGCAGCCTGGGATGTTGTTCTGTCCCATGGATGCTGTGTTTTTGGCTTTAGAGAGTGCAGCTTTTACCTGCATTGTTGTGATTACAGGGACTCTGCATTCTTCCTGTATAGATATGGGCCCTTTAGGGGGTGAGAGGGGGGTAAAGTTAGCACTGAACCTATCTGCCAGGATGTTGTCAATATCAGTTGATTCTGTAATTTTTGTGCCTTTGTGCTGTAACTCAGAGCAGATCTGGGTGTTGCCATCTAGATTCTTGACATAGCTATAGAATGCTTTGTGGTTGTCCTTGGATTTAGTGGCAATTTTGTTTTCGTAGCTAGCTTTGGAGGATCTTATAAGGGATCTCAGCTTCTTACTGAGGCTGACCAGGGAGCACCTCCACTCATGGGATTTTACTCTCTTTTGCAACAGTTTCTTCCTTCTGTTGTACAGTTTGTTTATGGCAGGGGACCACCAGATTGGCTTCCTTTTTTTGGAGGATAGCATCTTGGTTCTGTTTGGGATAGCACGATCCATGCACTCGTGTAAGTGCTTATAGCATGCATTTGTGTAGGATTCAGCAGTTGTAACTGTATTGTCCACCTGCATGGGTGTCATGAAGTTCACCGCTTCTGTCTTAAGAGGCATGAAGTTGGCTTTGGAGAAATTTTTTACTGTGGTTTCCTTAATGGAGGGTGGGGGTGAGATGTGGCTATCAAGGGTGAGAAGCTTATGGTTGGATCGGACCAACGAGGAGTTGACTTCAGGTGTGGAACACCGGTCACTCATGTTGGTAATGACTAGGTCTAGGATATTTGTTGCCCCTGGTGAGGGTGTGGATAAGTTGATCTAGAGCATTGGAGTTTATGAATTCCAGAAAGCGTTGAACTAAGGAATTGGTACATGAGTAGTTTTCCTAGTTAATGGTGGGGTATTTAAAGTCGCCCATTATTCGGGTGTTTGGTTGAACCCTAATATTTTCCAGTACATTAAGAAAAGAGGAGTGGAAATCCTGGGGCATGGTGGGATATCTGTAGCAAGCTACAATTTGGATTGCAGTTTTGCCCAGAGTTAGTTGCACTTGGATAACCTCGGATGCATTATGCTGAGCAACTAGCCTGGAGGTGTGGATATCCTTAATAAATATGGACACACCTTCGCCTTTGGTATTTCGGTCCAGGTTACATGGCCAAAAAGTGTGGTATGAGTTATAGCCTGGTAGTGCAGGGGTGCTCTCTGGAGCCTTGAACCGGGTCTCAGTCACTGCACAGATATCAGTGTTATCCATTTTAAGGAGTGCCTCGAGTAAGTGCATTTTGAGATTTAGATGTCTAGCATTGAGTAGCATTACCCTCAGTTTTTGCTTGCCTGTTCCTGTTATGGTGGTGAATTTGTTATTTGAACCCTGCCTAAAAAAGGCACTATAGGGGCAGCAAGAGCCTTAGCCAGTATCTGGAATCCCAGGGGCAACAGGTGCAGGCCATCTGTGGCAAAGCATCGTGGTCTGTCGACCATGTCATCCCAAGCAGACAGATACTGGATCCCCTTAGAATGACACCAGAAGCTTAGCCAATTGTTGAAGTCAATCATTTTGTCCTTGTACTGTGGTATCATTCTGGGCTATGGCAGTATGCTACTCAGGGCTAGGATCATACCTGCCTGGGCTACAAGATCGGACAGCTCTTCCATGTCTGTTTTCATGTAGTCCAGGGAGGTACGTCTGAGGTCATTCACACCAACATGGACAATGACAGAGTTATATTTGTACTTGGTGTGGAGTGACCTGAGTGCATGGGTTATGTGGTGGACCCTGGCAAACAACAGACAGCTGTCAGTAACCTTCTCCTTGTTTAGCCTGGTGAGTGGGACATCAGTGTGCCTGACTATAGAGTCAGCTATGAGTAGTTTGTTGGGTATGTTGTTTTGCCTTATTGGATGTGGTTGAGTGGCACACTGAGTCTGTGGGCTATGTGTCATTTGGGTTGTGTTGGGGGATGGAGGTTGCTTGCGTTTCTGCTTTGGAGGTCTCTGTTGCTTAGACAGATTATTATTGAGAGCCTTCGCGAATGTTTTTGTGTTACTATGTGTGGATTTTTGTGGTGTAGATTTAGTGAGACTATGTGATGAGTGTGGTGTGGTGCAAATATTTACCTTCTCCTCATGAGTGTAAAGTTCAGTCTTGGTTGGAGAGAACTTTACCTCCAGTTTGGCTAGATAAGTGCATCTCTCACAGGCTGTAGTTTTGGGTGGTAGGAGGAGAGGGTTGTCTGTGTACCTGAGGCAATTTCTACATTGCCTCAAGATGCCCAGATTTATCAGATAGACACGAGAGAACACTGGGAGCTGACCCTTGTACATGCCTGAATAAAAACTATTTTCCTCTAGATAAGTAATTATGTAATGTAAATATGAGGACAGGATGTAAAGGGATAGGGCAAGATTGCCACAGAAGCCCTCCTTGATCATCTAGGTTACTAATCAGGAATCATGGTAGCTGCAAAGAATGCATAGCAGAATAGTAAGTAAGGGCTTAAATGGGTTAAGCATGGACAGCTGATAAAGAAAAGGAGTTGCCTGAAGCTGTCAAACTGGAAAAGGTTATACAGAGTTAGGAAAATGTTAAGGGAAGTAAGGCAGTTACTGAATACCTAAAATGAAATTAAGGAGGATTGCCTAGAACTGGTTCTCTATGAATTAGCAAGGGAAGACACCTGCTTGAGCTTAATATGAAAACGTGTGGGAGAATAGATGTGAGAAAGGGAACTGCTGGCTCTAACATGATTCTGGAAATAATTGTGTTGCAGACCGAAAATGAACTGATGGTCCCCCCACCTTGGGATATCTGAATTTTGCCTTTTTAATATTTATTTATTTATCTTTGTTTACCAAGAAAGTCTGACTGAGATAAAATCCATTTTCAGTGGAGGCCTGGGGAGAACAGCTCCACATGTAACACTAGTTTTGACATATTCATAAAATACAGTTACATGAAATTAGAGGGAATACAAACTATAGGTCAGTGTACATACATGAGAGAAAAGGCTTTACAATAGCTTACATAGACATCATTTGGAAACTGTGCATGTACATAGTTTGCATAGGTATATACAATGTTGAACATTCATTAGAAATAAATACAGGCTTGTATATTTGTATATAGCAAAGAGAGATATAACCTTTCAGTCGATACTGTAATATTACCTTCAATTTATAGCAATTAAAATAATGAAAAGAAGAGGCAGCTTAACTTATGGAAATATTAGAAAGAGGGAAGGTGGTTAATGAAATATAACATGATATTTTTATATGAGAGCAAATATGAACTTTTCATCAAGAGTATGTGATAGATGGGTAGATAGTGTCAAAGATGCACATTGTGAAATGTAGTTTAACACCACTGGAATGAAAATGATTGGGGTTTACAGGGGTTTAACTTCCATAGCTATCCTAATAGCCTGGTTAGAGCCAAATGTCATCCTTTTCAGGCAAAAGCATGGATGGTATAGAAAATACTATTCAACAGTCGCAGCCCAAGACATCACTAAAGGGGACACTGCTATGATGGTAAGAAGGCTGAGTTTGGTTAAACTGATAAACATCAGATGTTCTTTGTGTTTCACTGTTGCAGTCATCAACTGTGGGGTTATCTCTACTGTTGTAGCCCTCGGCCAGCCTGAATACCAGAGTCAATGTTTTTCTGCGTTGGTTGCTGTCACCTGTAGTCTGACATCAGATCATCAGTACTATAAAGCAAGGCAGCCAATGCCATTACACCAGTCTTTCTTACCATGGAGCCCGTAGCAGAAGCAGTTCGCAAGTGTTTAGGTCGGTCGCTAGCAGAGTTTGAATTACAGCTGAACTTCTAAAGCTAAGTACCCCATTGGGGATCCTTTTTTCTTACACTAACCGATGTTCAAAAAAAAGTTAACAATTGTCTTGCCTGTGGAAAGCAGATCCCACACCAGGACTTCCATTCATACTGTGTCACTCATTTAGGCCCAGACCATGACGTCCCCCGTTGCTGGTTTTGTGCCCTCTTTAACGTGAGAAACATTCGCCGTAGAGCTCTTATTGTAGACAGGTATTTTCGTCTTACGTCTTCGCATTTCAAAATCACGTCCATCAGCCAACAATCCATGGACATTCTGAAGAAATGCAGAGTTAAAGATAGAGACAGACCACACAAGGCTAAGCCTTCTGACGACTCTACCACTAAGCAGGTCATCAGTTCTCCAGAATTCAGTGAGGTGCTTTCGCAGCCCCTGATGCCCGATTTGATATCTATGCAGGCCTCTACCGAGACCCTTTTGGAGTCTGGTATGCCACAGAAATCTTATTCATCTTCCATGCTTTGGCTGTCTCTGCCTCGGTTGGGTCCGGAGCTGCGACGCAGGCACCGGCTTCCGAGGAGGCCTCTCGCACTACTGAATCTAGACAAAAAAAACAACGTCTTCTCATCCGGCTACCATTTCTCTCAGACTGATGGATACTTTTAGGCCTAGAAACCAGGCCACCCTAGAAAATCTGCCTCTAGCCACCATCTTACTCCTGCTACACCACCCCAAGCACAAATGTGTAAAATGGCAGAAGATCTCATCTCCCTTATCAGGGGTAGTCAGCCCACAACTTCTGAAAGGAAAAGACACCCTTCTCCTGAAATTATGACAGAACAGGATTCTGAGGAATCTGATTATTCAGATTTTAAAGAAGAACAACAACCTCTGACTGCTTATGAGAATTCAGATGCAGAGGAATCCATTCTTTCTGCCTCCCCACAAGAAGACCTTTCCTTTGGGGAAACCCTTCACACCCTCAGGGAACATTTCTAATGGGAATCTCAGGATTTCCCCCAGTCTAAGAAAAGACTAAGAGAGTTTCTGGACCTGCCTCAGCACAGACCCCTGGCCATCCTCCCTATTTTAGAAGTGGTGGACAATGTTTTCCATGAATCCAGCTTAGCCCCTGACACCCTCCCACGTGCTCCCAGTAAACCTGACAGGTATTACAGAGTACCAGAGTCTCACAAATACCATACAGAAATCCTGCTGCAGACCAGGGGTCATTACACAGGGACCTAAAGGAGCTAAGACTAGTTCTGCCAAGAATCCTATTCCTTCTGACAAGGATTCCAGACCTTTGGACAGATGGGGTAAAAAAGTATACACCTCTGCAAACTTAGCTATCAGAGCACACAATTGTCAGTTCCACATGTTAAAATATTAACAACACACTTTGGAACTATTAAAGCAAAAGATTTCTACCTTTCCTGACTGTGCCAGTTCGAAAGAGTTAGCAGATTTACTGCACTCTACTTGTCAAGTGGCCAAACACTCATTAGACTGTGGATATGACGCCCTAGAAGCCCCAAGCAGGGCAGCAGTGTCAGGATCTGTCATTAGGAGACATGCATGGTTGAAGGAACAACCTCTCCCTGATCATATCAAGTCTAAATTAATTGATGCACTCCTGTCTAAGGACTTCTTGTTTGGAGTAAAAGCAGAAGAGGTGCTTAAAAAGATGGGAGACAAAGAAAAATCTATGCAAACAGTGAAAGATTTATTTCAGGCTCAACCTCCCAGGTTCGTCAGGAACATTCACCCTAAGCACTGGTCTTTCCCTGCACCTAGCAGACAGGGCCAAGGTAAGCCCTGCAGGGACAGACCACCAAGGCCCCTATCCCAAGGGCAGCAGAGAACCAAACAGTGGACCACCTCCGCCCCAAAGGTAGGGAGTTCTCAGCCATCCTTCTGTGGCAAAAAATCTCAATGACTCCCCCTGCCCCCCTCTGCCCTCCTTTCACTCACCAAAAGCTAGGAGGAAGGCTCTCCCTCTGCAGAGAAAATTGGCTTTCTGTAACAAAGGACCAATGGGTCTTAAAGATCATTCTTCAGGGATACAAATTCTCTTTCAACAAACTCCCAATTCCAAGAGGGTACCCAGACTTACCTCCAAATCAGTGGGCAGAGGCATTGAAACAGGTCCAAACCCTCATATCCCAGGGAGCAATAGCAACTGTCCCCTCAGATCAGACAGGCAAAGGCTTCTATTCCAGACTATTCCTTGTTCCAAGAAAAGAGGGCACTTGGCGCCCCATCCTGGATCTAGCCATTCTGAACACCTCCCTGGTGGTGCCTAAATTCAAAATGCTAACTTTGCAGCAGCTGCTGCCTATGCTGACAAAAGATGGCTGGCTAGTGACCTTAGACCTAAAAGATGCCTATCTCCACATCCACATAAGGGAATCCCACAGGAAATTCCTGCATTTCAGAGCAGGCTCACAACACTTTTAGTTCTCTGCACTACCCTTTGGCTTATCTACTGCACCCAGAATATTCACCAAATGCTTAGCCCCAGCCATAGCATTTTGCATACAGAGAATTATACAGATTTACCCTTATCTGGATGACTGCCTCATTCAGGCAGAGTACAAAGAAAAGCTGCTCCAGGACCTTCTCTTTGTCAAAACCCTCCTAACTTCCATAGGGTTCACCATCAATGAGAAGAAATCAAAGCAAACACCTTCCAGGAGGCTCATTTTCTTGGGAGCACTGCTGGACACAGCATCCAAAATGGCCTTCCTATCCCCAGAAAAGCTGAGCTTCCTGCCTCTCTACTTTACCCAGCTGGCTTCCAGAAGTCACCTCACTGCGAGGAAGTTCCTGCAAGCTTTGGGGTATATGGCAACATGCATCCTTCTAATTCCTCTGACCAGGCTTTACATGAGGAAACTTCAGTGGTATCTAAAGAACCTTTGGTGTCAGCATTCTCAGCCTCTAGAGACCTCTCTCCCTCTGATCCCCTGTGCCAAGAACAAGGATCTTCCCTTCATCCTCCACCCTACTGGGCAAACCATCACCACTGACACCTCAGACATTACTTGGGGCGCTCATCTAGCAAGCAGGTGAACCCAAGGTATTTGGGATGCTCAGCATCTTCCCTTACACATCAATCAGAAGGAAATGATGGCAGTACAAAAGGCTCTGACATCCTTCAAACCCCATCTCAGGCCAGGGGTTTTCCTTATCAGAAAAGACAACACCACAGTAATGTGGTATATCAACAAACAGGGAGGGACCCAGTCTTATCCTTTGTGCAGGCTAGCCATGAACCTCTGGCTGACAGCCTCCTCCATGGAATTACACCTAATTTCCCAATATTTGCTAGGGATCAACAACACCCTGGCAGACCACCTAATAAGAAACTTCCTGGATCCCCATGAATGGCAGCTCCACAGAAAAAATCTTTTTGCAAGTATTCAGGAGGGGGAACTCTGGAGGTGGATCTTTTTGCTTCATACCTCAACCACCAGCTGAAAAAATTCTGTACCAGGGTGTATCACCACCTAGCATGGAAGGTGGATGCCTTGACCTTCCCCTGGAACTCCCTCTTTGTGTATGCATTCCCTCCTCTGCCTCTTATTCCCAAGGTACTGATCAAGATAAGGGAGGAGAGACCAAAGGCCATCCTCATTGCTCCAGATCACCCCAGGCAGCATTGGTACCCCTTACTGTGCAGCCTGACATTACAGCATCCCAGGCAGCTTCCCCTGATCTCAGACCTTTTGACCCAGGTGGGGGGAGGATGCTGCACCCAAACTTGCAGACTCACAAACTGTCAGCATGGCTAATACTTTAAAAGCAAACAAGGGGCCCCTGTTAAGCAAACAGATCCTAGACATTATCACAGAAGCCAGAAGGCCCAGCACCAGAAAATCTTACGCAGGGAAATGGAAAAGATTCTGCTTCTGGAGCCAGTGCAAAGGGGGCAGTACCTTACAACCTGCCATCCCTCTTATCCTGGACTACCTAGCCAAGTTACTCAATAGTGACCTCTCCTTCTCTTCTATTAAAATCCATGCCTCAGCCATTTCAGCTCATTTCAATATAGACCAGCCCCTCTTCTCACATCCTTTGTTAAACAATTCCTCAGAGGGGCTTCTAATATCAGACCTCCCAGAAGGCCACCCACACCAGCCTGGGACTTGAGTTATGTTTTAGAAAAACTAACCTTATCACCATTTGAACCTATTGCTTCAGCTGAATTGAAATACCTCTCCTGGAAGACTGCTTTCCTACTAGCAATCACCTCAGCAATAAGGGTTTTAGAACTTCAGGCACTTATGGCCATTGAGCCCTTCATCATTTTCCATGAAGACAGGGTCTCCCTGAGGACTAACCCCTCTTTTATGCCCAAGCTGGTATCTGATGTCACCCTCAACCAGGCCATACATCTACCCACCTTCTTTCCTAACCCTCCAAACAAGGGGGAAAGAATTCTGCACTCACTAGATGTGCATAGACAGCTCAGATACTACCTGGACCATACTAAACCCTTCAGAAAAACAGACCAGCTTCTTGTCATCTTTGCCCCAGGGGCAGAGGGGAAGCCCATTTCCAAGGAAACCATTTCCAAATGGATATCACACTGTATTCATTTCTGCCACATACTACATGGGAAACCACCCCCTAAGTCTATTCATACCCATTCCACTAGGGCAGAGTCCACTTCCACAGCAGTCCTCAGAGGAGTTCCCACCAGGGACTTCTTGGAAGCTGCCACCTAGAACTCTGTCCATACCTTTACAAAGCATTACCACCTACCTCTTTTCTCTAAGACTAGGGCAGGGTTTGCCTCTGCAGTTCTGCAGGGCATGCTGACCCATGCCTAAGTCTTTAATTAATCCTTCCACCCCTCTCCTCAGCTTTGGGAATCCTCCCACAGGGGAATACTGCAACTGTGAAACATGGAGAACATAGTGCAGTTGTGTCCACTTACCATAAATGTAGATGCTCAAGTGTATTCACTGTTGCAGTCCTGGTTTCCCTCCCTCCTTCCCCCTTATCTTTAACTTCTCACAGTGGCTTTTAGCCACCAGGACCACTTTACCATATTTCCTTGTGCTTCTGCTGGGTTAGGGCAAGAAAAACTGATGTAATGGTGTCGGCTGCCTTGCTTTATAACATTGACGACCTGACGTCAGACAACAGGTGACAGCAGCCGACACAGAAAAACATTGACTCTGGTATTTGGGCCAGCCGAGGACTACCACAGCAGGGATAACCCCCCAGGTGATGACTGCTACAGTGAATACACTCTAACATCTACATTTATGGTAAGTGTACACAACTGTACTTTTTTCATTTCTTCAAAGTCTGCCTGTCTGTCTGTGTAAAACAGTCAAATGTATAATTAACTATAGATTTATGATTTTAGAATAAGTGCATGGTAATTTCCTGCTAGAAAAAATCTGGTTCAAGAATGACAGCATAATCATGAAGAAGCTCTGTTCAAAGGTTAAAATCTACAAGTTTAAATACTGATACAGTGCTGCCTCAGGTTATAAATAAAACATAAAAATTAGAGATTAAATAATCTTCATCCTCAGGTTGTAAATAAAACATGAAAATTAGAGATTAAATAATCTTCATGTGGCTAAATTAGCCAATCATTCACAAAATTGTTTTAAAATGTATAACAAAACATTTTCTATGTATGATTTAATCTTCAGAAAAATAGCACTGGAAATTTAAATAAATACATAATAAAAAAACACATGGATATACAAACAATGCAGGTTTGATTTAGTTATTTCATAGTTGTCTGTTTTATGCAGTAATTTCCTTCATTGTGTTACCTGTTACTTCAACAAAATATGATGAAGAGTGTGGGCTATGATGGGATGGCAAATGTACAAATGAAGCCTAACTATCTAAGAGCAAAATCCTATATTTCAAATGTATTCCTAGATATCCCTCCTCTGTGCTCTTGGTTAGAGAAAAACAAGTTAGCTTTGCTGAATATTATAGCCTGCATACAGAAAATTGTTTAGTTTTTCACCTGGGGCAAACTAATTCTGGGAAAAAAATGATCTGGAACTGTCCATGTTTTATAGGGTCACTCCTGATGTTTCTGAAAGTTTTGTTCCATTCCTCCTAAACGTGGAAATCATTTTGAGAATTTGTAAGACAATAGTGACAGCATTTAAAATGTTTCCCTAATTTGGGGCCTTTTCCTTAGCTATTTTTTACTTTCTTTCAAATTCTGTTGGTAAAGTTGAGGGGTCTATCTGGAGTATGGGAAACTGCAGTAATTAAAGTGCTATAACTGCATTGGGTTTTATTTGCATTCTTTACCCAAAATAATATGCATTTAACTAATTAATACCTGCCAACAATCTTTTAAATAAGATACACTGTTGGAAACTCCTGGGTTCTGGCTGGTGTGATTCTCAAACAATCTGGAAATATATCGCTGATTGATAAGTATATTTCTTGGCATTTTAACCTTTCAGAGTTCTGCATTGTCTTAATTTTGCCTGACTGAATTATTGTTTGCCTGACTGAATTATTTTTATATATTTTCTGGCATTGTTTTATGTTTCTCATCTGTCCTGAAACTGTTTTTCCCCCTCCCTCCCATCCTATTCTTGTACAGTTGTTATAGTTGGTGGCTTTGCAGCTGCCCGCCCCTACTGTAAATTTGATCTGGGACACCCCTCCCAGTCTGGTGTTCACTCTACTTAATACAGAGAGAACATTTGAGAAGGCCAGCCCACTTAGGTTCTTAACCTCTGCTTCTCCTTCCTCTCTCCTTGCATTTTACTAAAAAAAAATGCACTTTATTTTGCTTTTGCCTCTTCTTAAAAGTACTCAATTGTATTTATTCTGCTGCATTTATTACTGCTTGGTAGTAGCCTCATTAAATTGTAACTGTTATTCTAAGTGTTTCAATTTAAGCACTTAGGCTACAGACCAGTTGTTTTACGTTAAGGTTTGTGGTCTGCACTGTTGTGGCAGGACAGGTAGTTCACATCCTTCTAAATTGGGAATTGCTGATTGAAGGCTCACTGTCTGTTATTCTAAAAGTGTATTAGTTCGGGTTTAAGCACTTGGGCTTCAGGCCAGTTATTTTACATTAAGAAGGTTTGTGGTCTGCACTCTTGTGGGAGGAGAGGTTAGACTCTGCCCTTCTGAGCTGGGAATTTCTGGTTAAAGGATTATTGTGCCTGCTTATTTGAACTGTTTCTTTCTGAAATTGGTGCACCTTGTTTGCTGTAGCATAGTCTAGATTCAGGCATGCTGAATCTACCTTAGCTTGTATAACTTGAGCACTAATCCAGGCCATCTTTTTTGAAGAAGGTTCCCCTGCACCCTAGTGGCAGGAGTGTGCAGTTAGAACTTGTCTGATTGAAGACTTCTGGAACGGGGCTCAGTTTTGAGCTTTTTACTGATTAATTGGGTAATTTGTTTAAATCAGTTTGCTCGTTTTCTATTGTTATATAAAAAAATTGTACTTTATTCATCTGCTTTTACTGTATTTGTGTTTCTTCCTACTTTATTGCGTTTATTCTGCTGCTTTTATTACTGCTTGTTAGTAGCCTGATTAAATTGTAACTGTTATTCTAAGCCTTTGGTTGAAGCACTTGGGCTTCAGACCAGTTGTTCTACATTAAGAAGGTTTGTGGTCTGCACTGTTGTGACAGGACAGGTAGCTTACATCCTTCTAATTTGGGAGTTGCTGATTGAAGGCTTAGTGTCTGTTATTCTAAGAGTGTATTAGTTCAGGTTTAAGCACTTGGGGTTGAGGCCAGTTATTTTATATTAAGAAGGTGTGGTCTGCACTCTTGTGGGAGGAGAGGGTAGATTCTGCCCTTCTGAGCTGGGAGTTTCTGGTTAAAGGCTTATTGTGCCTGCTTATTTGAACTGTTTCTTTCTGAAATTGGTACGCTTTGTTTGCTGTAGCATAGACTAAATTCAGACCTGCTGAATCTAGCTTTGTTTGTATAACTTGAGCACTAATCCAGACCATCTTTTTTTGGAGAAAGTTCCCCTGCATCCCAGTGGCAGGAGTGTGCAGTTAGAACTTGTCTGATCGAAGACTGCTGGAATGGGGCTCAGTTTTTAGCCTTTTATTGGTTAATTTGTTTAAATCAGTTTGCTCATTCGCTACTGTTATATTAAAAAAAAATACACTTTATGCATTGCTGCTTAGCTATGGTTAAACTACTCCTGGCACCATAAAGTCTGCTCTTCAAATTTTCCCTTAGAACTAGCCAGTTTTTTAGTTTTAGCACTCAAATCTGTTTCTTTGAGCTCAGCACTTGTTCAGAACTCATTGTAAGCACTAAATAAGCTACAAATTACTACAGCACTCAACTTTCCTCACTTGTCTAGAGGAAAACAGTTTTTAGTACTTAATAAATAAGCACCTATCCAGGCATGTCTAAGGGTCAGCTCCTGGTGTTTTCTCCTGTCTACCTGATGAATCTTGAAGCAATGCAGCAATTGCCTCATGTACACAGACAACCCTCTCCTCCTACCACCCAACACTACAACCTGTGAGAGATGCACTTATATAGCCAAACTGGAAGGAAAGCTCTCTTCACCCAAGACTGGACTAGACAGTCAAGAGGAGAAGGTAAACACTTGCACCACGCCACGCTCATCACATAGTCCCTCAAAACCTACACCAACAAAACACACACACAGCAACACAAAACACACACCTACATTTGTGGAAGCTCTCAATAAAAATCTGCTCAAGCAACAGAGACCTCCACAGCAGAAACGTATGCAACCTCCACCCCCCAACACAACCCAAATGACACATAGCCCACAAACACAGTGTGCCAATCAACCACAGCCCATAAGGCATAACAATGTACCCAACACTCTAGTCATAGATAATGCTATAGTCAGGCACACTGATGTTCCACTCACCAGGCTAAACAAGGAGAAAGTTACTGTTGGCTGCCTGTCGGGTGCCAGGATCCACCACATAATGCATGCACTCAGG
This sequence comes from Protopterus annectens, assembly GCF_019279795.1. Lineage (NCBI taxonomy): Eukaryota > Metazoa > Chordata > Ceratodontiformes > Protopteridae > Protopterus > Protopterus annectens. The sequence goes on from NC_056733.1 coordinate 1,408,119,551, forward strand.
TCACTCCACAACAAGTACAAATATGACTCTGTCATTGTCCATGTTGGTGTGAATGACCTGAGATGTACCTCCCTGGACTACATGAAAAGAGACATGGAGGAGCTCTCCCATCTTGTAGCCCAGGCAGGTATGACCCTAGCCCTGAGTAGCATCCTGCCATCACCCAGAATGATACCACAGTACAAGGACAAAATGATTGACTTCAACAATTGGCTAAGCTTCTGGTGTCATTCTAAGGGGATCCAGTATCTGTCTGCCTGGGATGACATAATTGACAGACCACGATGCTATGCCAGAGATGGCCTGCACCTGCCGCCCTTGGGATTCCGGATACTGGCTAAGGCTCTTGCCATCCCTATAGTGCCTTTTTTAGGCAAGGTTCAAATGACAAATTCACCACCGTAACAGGTGCAAGCAAGAAAAATCTGAGGGTAATGCTACTCAATGCTAGAAGTCTAAACCTCAAAATGCATTCACTCGAGGCACTCCTTAAAATGGAGAACATCGACATCTGTGCAGTGACAGAGACCTGGTTCAAGGCTCTGGAGAGCACCCCTGCATTACCAGGCTATAATTCATATCACACCGTTTGACCACCTAACCTGACCGAAACACTAAAGGTGGAGGTGAGTCCATATTCATTAAGGATATCCACACGTCCAGGCTAGTTGCTCAGCATAACGCATTTGAGATTATCCAAGTGCAACTAACTCTAGCCAAGACCACAATCCAAATTGTAACTTGCTACAGATCCACCACCATGCCCCAGGATTCCCACTCCTCATTTCTTGATAAACTGGAAAATATTAGGGTACAACCTAACACCCTAATAATAGGTGATTTCAACTACCCCACCATTAATTGGGACAACTACTCTTGTACCAACTCTTTTGCTCAACATTTTCTGGAATTCATAAATTCCAATGCCTTGAATCAACTTATCCACACCCCCACCAGGGGCAGCAATATCCTGGACCTGGTCATTATCAACATGGATCAATTCCTCATTGGTCAGATCTGACCACAAGCTAATCAGCCTAGACATCCACATCCCGTTCCCACCCCCCCCCCATTAGGGAAACCATCATAAAAAATTTCTCCAAAGCCAACTTCACGCTTCTTAAGACAGAAGTGGCAAAATTCACGACACCCATGCAAACGGACAATAGAGGTATGACTACTGAATCCTACCCAAATACACTTTATAAGAACTTACACGAGTGCATGGATTGTGCTATCCCTAACAGAACCAAGATGCTATCCTCCAAAAAAAGGAAGCCAATCTGATGGTCCCCTGCCATAAACAAACTCTACAACAGAAGAAAGAAACTGTTGCCAAAAAGAGTAAAATCCCATGACTGGAAGAACTCCCTGGTCAGCCTCAGTAAGAAGCTGAGATCCTTCATAAAATCCTCCAAAGCTAGTTATGAAAACAAAATCACCACTGATTCTAAACACAACCACAAAGCATTCCATAGCTATGTCAAGAATCTCAATGGCTACACTCAGATCTGCTCTGAGTTACAGCACAATGGCACTAAATATACAGAACCAACTGATATTGTCAACATCCTGGGAGATAGTTTCAGTGATAACTTTACCTCCCTCACCCCCTAAAGGGCCTATCTCTATACTGGAAGAATGCAAAGTTCCTGTAATCACGGCTGCACAGGTAAAAACCACACTCTCCAAAGCCAAGAACACAGCATCCATGTGACCTGACAACATCCCAGGCTGCGTTCTACATGAACTACAGAATGAACTGGCACCCCACCTAAGCAGTGTTTTATTGTGATGGTATTCTTAGTGAATTCACTATAGTACATTAAGGTAGAATAATAGGCTTGAAAATATAGTGTCAGGTTTGTGTTTAATTGTATGCATTCAGTTTCAGAGAAATGCAGAATGTTCCTTTCTCAAAGGAAATATACAATCTTGCTGGCTACAGAATGTTCCTTTCACAAGGAAAGCTGTACATAGCAATGGAGTGCTAGATAAAGAGGCACATGCAAGACCAGGTTTGGATACTAAGGCAACCAAAACTAAAGAAGAGTGTAAAGCATTGCAGGGTTTTAGTGTTATTAAAAATACTTCAGATACAGTTTGGGAAGTCAGTTAGTTAATCTGGGCTGACATACAGAAAGGATTGAAAATCCAGCATTCCAGAAAGGAAGTTATGTAAAAGGGTCTCTACAATACAGACACATGAACCCGAGTATAGAAGACAGGTGTAGAATACAGGCACTCGAGTCTGAGCACAGAAGACAAGTCTACAATACAGGCACTCAAGCCTGAGTACAGAAGACAGGTCTACAATACAGACACTCAAGCCTGAGTACAGAAGACAGGTCTACAATACAGACACTCGAGCTTGGGTACAGAAAACAGGTCTACAATACAGACACTTGAGCCTGAGTACAGAAGACAGGTGTACAATACAGACACTCAAGCCTGAGTACAGAAGACAGGTCTACAATACAGACACTCGAGCCTGAGGACAGAAGACAGGTCTACAACATAGACACTTGAGCCTGAGTACAGAAGACAAGTCTACAATACAGACACTCGAGCCTGAGGATAGAAGACAGGTCTACAATACAGACACTCGAGCCTGAGTACAGAAGACAGGTCTACAATACAGACACTCAAGCCTGAGTACAGAAGACAGGTCTACAATACAGACACTCCAGTCTGAGTATAGAAGACAGGTCTACAATACAGACACTCGAGCTTGGGTACAGAAGACAGGTCTACAATACAGACACTTAAGCCTGAGTACAGAAGACAGGTCTACAGTACGGACACTCGAGCCTGAGTATAGATTATAGGTCTACAATACAGACACTCGAGCCTGAGTACAGAAGACAGGTCTACAATATGGACACTCGAGCCTGAGTATAGAAGATAGGTCTACAATACAGACACTCGAGGCTAAGTACTGAAGACAGGTCTACAATACAGGCACTCGAGCCTGAGTACAGAAGACAGGTCAAATAAAGACCGTTTCAGTTTACATTACTCAGGACAATCAGAAAACATATGCATAAACCTTGAATATATTTAGCAGCACTGTTATTACTAACCAGCATCCCAGCATTTCTACAGACTGTTATTGTTTATTAGCACTGTTAATGAAGACAGTGAACATCTAATAAAGCCTTATTAAATTAACTACAGTGTTTGGAGAATTCATTCTGAAAAGTGCACAAGACTTGGCCCATAAAGGGGAGACTGGCACCTGTCCAGCACAACTTTGGGTAATTAACAGATAAAGACTTTCATTCCAGCTTCATTTCACTTGCTTCCAGTTAATTCCAGTAGACTACAGTCTTATTAATTATTTCATTAAGAACACCTCATACTGCTTTAGTAAGTATTGATATGTATTGCTTTTATCTTTTTGAGGGGGAATAACCCCCTTATTCATTTTACAGATTATACGTCACAAAAAATCCCATCAAGCAAATATATAGATTATAAATAAAGTATTCCAGCCTGAATGTTTGATCTCCTTTAAAATATTGGACAAAAATATATGCTGAGTAATAAAAAAGTATCCAATTTCCAGATTTATATAACATTTAGAGACTAACTTATTTCAGGATAGCTCATGCAAAAACAGCAAATGTAGGTTTCAGACATAGATTTTCTAGAATGCCAGGTACACTTCTTTGTGCCTTACTGTGTCATATACCCTGCATAAAGTTTTATCTCCCAGTAATGGAACTGTTTTACTTACAAGAAATACAGATGGTTAAGGCCTCTGAAATGTTGTTAACATTGTACTGCATGCAAATAACATTTCCAAAACGTATGTCTCCAGAGCTGAAATGGGACTAGATGTCAGATTTTCTGTATAATGAAGGATTTTAATATGTGAAACTGAAAATAAGCTATTGAACCTGGTGTGTGTGTGTGTGTGTGTGTGTGTGTGTGTGTGTGTGTGTGTGTGTGTGTGTGTGTGTGTAAGCTTTACAAATACAAAGCCTGATGCAAGTTATACACTTAGCTTAATATCCTCTATGTGATGAAGGTATTTTTTACCTGAATAGCTAGAGGATATAAACTAGTGTGGTGTAGCAGAGTGCAACAGAGCACTTCTTTTATGTGTTTTTGATTGCATAGAGGGAAACCATAGTACCGTCGCAGCCCTTCCTACTTGTGTAACTTTTCTTTTTTTTTTTTTTTATATAATGTTACAAGGTGGGTTCCATTTAGGAGAAACAGTGCTTGGAACTTTGTCACGCTCCTTTGAGAGTTTACTATATGAACATTGTCCCTGGTGAGTTGCCGTGAGCTAGGAGTGCCCACTTATCACATGCCTTTGTAAAGACACAAAAGTGTTGCATGTAAGAGACAATGGCAACAGCAGTGAGAGAGAGAGAGAGAGAGAGAGAGAGATATTGTATAGACTGGAAGAAATAGCATGTTATGACAGAGTAAGTGCAACACAGCTTCTGTTGTTATATTAAATAACTGTGTTAGATTTCAAAGTCTTCAAGTAGAGTCCACATACATGATACTAAGTAAGCGTTATTATTAAATGATATTAAGTAGAGACATTGCCTAAATGGAACTACTGAGTTGATTTAATCAAAAGCACCATGTAGTGAGTAATACAGACTGGGTGTTGACCTTTTTGTTACTTCAAAATACAGATTAGATTTGCTTTCTAAAGGAAAATCATGTCTGTGTCTAACATGCAGCAAGCAGGTAAAGATTTGTGTGTGTGTTTAGAGGTAAAACTGCTCATAAATCCTATCAACGTTTGGATAAGCCTCATAAAAATGGACTCAATGAAAAAAATCTATATATTTGCTTGATGGGATTTTTTGTGACGTATAATCTGTAAAATGAATAAGGGGGTTATTCCCCCTCAAAAAGATAAAAGCAATACATATCAATACTTACTAAAGCAGTATGAGGTGGTCAGAGTGCAAAGGATTTATGAGAACATTCAGATATAGATTTTCGCTATGTTGATCTTAGCTATGATGATGATAGATCTGGAATGAAAACATAGGTTCATAGGTTCATAGGTTCATAGGTTCATACTAGGCTATCTGCCCAAGGGCATTTATAAGCCTAGCCCATAGTTATGTGGCTTTCGCCACCCCTTTAGTTTGAATAAAAACTATGCCTATCATTTTTCTGTGCCTCTGTCAAGCAGTGACACTGAAGTAATCCCTGGGGTATATCTGCGATCTCCCATCCATTGGTCAAGATTCCTCTTGAACAAGGCCAGCGAGGTGCTCTGCCTCACATGTACCGGGATTTTGTTCCACAGCATAGGGAGTCTCTGGGTGATGAATCTGTCCCTCCAGCACGTTCTATTTATAACCGTGTCAAGGTTTAAGTCTCCGCCCTTGTGGTTCTGAGGGATCTAGATTTTTGAGGTGAAGCATATTCATCAAATCTGGGTTTGACATGGCCTTATATGTCAGGCACAGGTCACCTCTGAGCAAGCGGTATGAGACTGAATAAAGCTGGAGTTCTTTCAGTCGGGCAGCATAAGACATATTTTTCAGACCCTTTATCCTTTTGGTGAGGAACTTTTGGGGCCTTTCAAGCTGCATCAGGTGTCTGGTCAGATACATTCCGAACGGGGCATTGTACTCAATCATAGGTCTAATGAGTGATGAGTACAGGGGGACGATGACCTCCCTTGATCTAGATGTGAATCCCTTCATGATCAGGTGGGCGATATAGAAGGTTTTCCTAACTACTTTAGCAACATGAGTGTCAAACGAAAGACTACTGTCAACTTGGGTCCCCAGATCCCTGATGACTTTTTCTGTGCTCATTCTCACATGATTTCCAATCTGACAATATTAACCCTTATGAGCTACTCTCAGGATGCACTGGGCAATAATGATATTTTAATATTAATAGGTGTGGATACTGATAAAGCATTTAACAGAGTGAGTTGGAAATTTATTTAGAGATTCCTTGTGGCATTTGGGTTTCCAAAAAGACAGACAATTTTAATACTTAACCTGCATAGGAATTCAAGTGAGAATGAAGTGTAGTTGCGAATTGTCGAAAATGTCTTAGCCTTACAAGAGTTAGGCAATGTTGTCCACTTTCATTATTAATTTTTGTTTTATATTTAGAGTCTTTAGCCATGGACAAAAGACAGTCAAAGATAATTGGGTATAAGATGAGAAACACTAATGAGAAAGTAACCCTTATACAGACACAGTATTTTATGTTACTGATCCAGAAGTAAGAATCATATTTCATAAACTGAAATATTTTAATAATATAGTAGGATACAAAGTAAATGAAGTAAAAGCAAAGGCTATAGTAGTGAACTAAACCCCAATACCTAACTTGGTACAGGATGAGAATCCTGGTAATTTCACTGAAACAAGATATTGAGCAGGCAGCTAAGGAAATGTGGAAGGAAATAACTCAAAAGATTGTACTTAAGGCTATGGAAACTATTACTTATGGACATAGCCAATAAGATAGAAGTAATTAAGATATTTCTGGCCTCACTTATTCCTTATGTAAGTCATGTATAAAAAAATATTTAGACGTGATGCACACACACAAACAACTTCTACAGCACCTTACAAAAGATGACCTACTCTCACTCCAACTTAACATACATACCTATATGTAAATATTTCAGCCATGGGCAATAATATCTTATATATCCTACAGCTACATATACATAGCTATATATCCCACAGTTTATATCCTACTGCTGTGAGACTTATTAATACAGATACCAACCATAATACCTGATACATTGAAGCCTCTTTTTTTTTTTTTTTTTTTCGTTTAAACCTGCTGCTCAGAGCAATTACCGCCAGTATTACTATTATGTAATATGATGGCTACACTGAGTCACGTCTTAGGTTAACAAGTGCAATATGGTAACTAAACAGCTGCTATTCACTAGTCTTGATTTATTCTATATCTTAACAGTGTAGGGGTTTGGTGGTGGGTATTTATTTATTATCACTGGATAATGGGTATTGACTGTGTTTATGTAATGTGAATTACCTCTTGCATATCATAAGTGTTATTTTCTTTCTTATGCTATTCTTTGATACCGCTGTATCTACGTTATTTGCACTGCATTTCTCTCATGAGCAGACATTTGTAATTTTGTTTAGGCTGCACTTGTGTGGTCCTAAGTGACAATAAAGTTTCTTTGAATCTTAATAAAATTCTAGCCTGCCAGTATACCAGAGCAGTTATTCTTATAATAAGTGAAACCAAAATCACCACTCCAAGTAACCAAGAACCAGACTCAGTGGTATCAAATAAAAATATTTAATTCCACGACAAGAAAGACTCAGTAGTAACACAGTCAGTCAAGCGCTTTCATCATCCAAGTTCTGAAGAAGTCTTGGATGACGAAAGCACTTGACTGATTGTGTTACAACTGAGTCTTTTTTGTTGTGGAATTAAATATTTTTATTTGATAATACCGAGTCTGGTTCTTGGCTACTTGGAGTAGTGATTCTGTTTTTTCTTGGTGCATTTTTTCCACTACGTACACCATTTTGTTGTTCTTATAATAAGTGTTCAGGTTGTTCTTAAATATATCTAAACTAGTGCATGATTTAATGTAATTTGGTAGTCTGCTCTATGCATCAGGTACTCTCTGACAACCAGTTACTACACCTCTTATTGCTATATTATATTCTATATAGATTGTCCGATGACTGCCTTACTACTTTTTAATAATCCTAAACATTCCTTGAGGTAGTTGTCTCTAAATGCCCTATATCACCTGAATAAGGTCTCCTCCTAAATCTATGACATGCTGTACAAGTTCAGATATTTTAGTCTTTCATAATAACTTAAATTTTCACATCCACGGATGCCCTTGGTATATTTCTACTGTACTCTTTCCAAATTACTCATGGTTGTTTTCTATACAGTTTCCATATTGTTATTCTATACTCACACTTGGGTGTAATATAACTAATAAATAATCATTTCATCATTAATGATTTCCTAGACTTTATAAATCTTTTTTACAATCTTTAGCTCTATAACTATTGTTAACCAATTTGATGATGTGATTAGAAAAACATAAAGCTGGATCTACCCATATACCCAGCTCCTTAAATTAATATAAGTTCCAGTCATTGTGTGCTGTATTAGTACTGTATTAAATATTTAAATTTCAGTCTATGTCTCTCAAATCTCATATGTTTCGTTTTTCGATTAATTCATCAGCATATTTTTGTTCTGTGTCCAAATGGTCACTTTTGTCAAGTTTGTCTGCAGACATGCCCTACACGTGTAATCAGTTTGACTATTTTCATGTCATCTGTATGTAGACTGTAGAAAACCTCAGATGGAAACAATAGATCTGAAAGATACAACCTAAATAAGTAAGGGCCTAGGGCAGAGTCCTGTGGGGCACCTTGACTCTAACCTAGGATTTCACTGTCCAAATACTGTATGATACTTGTTTTGTCCTGTTTGTAAGCCATGCGGCTATCCATCTTATCAAGACTACACCATTGCCTAGTTATTCTAATTTATTGATCAGTGTATTGTGTATGACCATATCGAGAGCTAAAATTAACTATATAAAAGATATAACAGTACAATATTTCTTTAATAACTGTTATTATATGGTTATAGAACATCATGTTACAGGTGGTCATAAATCTGTTTTCAACATATGCATGCTGATATATGGTTTCAAGTCCCAACCTTTCCAATTCTGACAATAATTTATCCAAAATAACATTCTCCATTATTTTTTACAACATGAACTTGTGGGCCTGTATGACTCTGACTTTGTCCTACTCCCTTTTCCCTTAAAGACAGGTTTAGCAAGTACATGTCTCCAATTGTAAATGACCTAGTGAATAGCAGATATATGTAATGGTACTGTAAGGTCATACTTCCATCTTAATCATAACACAGACAGAACCTCACTCTCTTTTCTAAATACAGCTAACCATCACAGAAATTAAGGAAATCTTGTATCCACATAATTCCTATATCTTTCAAAAATATTTGACACAGTGTCCTACCACAAACTACTACACAGACTCTCTTTGCTGAATATATCCACTCCCACTATGTGCCATTTTCAAAAGTGACATGGCATGTATTCCACTTCCTTACCTGTCACTAGTGGTGTGCCCCAAGGCTCCATACTGGGCCCACTTCTTCTTAACATATTCACAAATGGCCTTTAAACAGCCAACATTCATTTTTCTTCAGTGCAATACACTGATAATTCTACTCTGATCTGCTCCATTCTCACTGTACATGAATTACAACTTAAAATTCAGGAGTCATTCTCCCCTATAGACCCCTGGCTCAGCAACTCACAACAGTTGCTTAACCCACAAAAAAAGACAATCCTCATCCTCTTCACAACCAATTCTCACTCCAACAGGAAATCACTTTTTACCATCACATCTTCAAACAGCACCAAAACCGAGTTGATCATCCACACAAAATTACTAGGCTTTATCATTGATAACAACAACCTAAAATTTGACATCCACTTTGAGTCCACCATTAAAAAACACACCAAAAACTGGTCTACTATACACAAACTTACGAAGCTGCCAGCTATCTAAACTTGAACAATGGCTACAATAAAATTGCTAAACTTGCCACCAACTCATCAAACAAATCACACCACTGTGCTGAAATAAGTTGACTGGCTAGAACTATTCCACCACCTTAACTTTATCTCACGTTCTAGTAACCCATAACATCCTACATCTATCTGACAAATGTCTTTCTCTAGCCAAGTCTCTTCAGCGATACTGCCCAAACTATCAGCTTCATTACAATGAAAAAACATTCTATTTTTTTTTCTAAATCTTACAATACAGCTGGAAATGCCATATACTCCAGCCAAGTAACAAACCTATGGAACTCACTGCCACCAACTATCAGACAGATTGATAGCCTGAAGTGTTTTAAAATACAGTACAATATACATGTCAAAGACACATGAATCTGTGCTTGCTCCTTAGCTCCAAACTGACACCCACAATACTTTCAAAATCTACAAGCTGCCCTTACCTATCTCTTCAGTGGTATCTAACAATTGTTCATTCCCACTACTATTAAGCACTACACCCCCCTCCCTTCCCCCTACATACCCCCACTTGTTTTTCATCCCTCATCTCTCTCTCTACTCAATAACAATCTCACTATCTTCTGTTCACCTCTTCCTCTACACATCCAGTAGTTCTCAATTTCCTGTACTATACCCAGCCCACCTATTACCCCAGAGCACATTCCTATAGTACACGTAACTCCTATTTCTCCAGTTGTTTTCTGTCCCTGTATTTTTTTGCGTAGACTTTCTTCCCTGTACGCCTAACTCCATTTTCAATACTACAATGTCTCTATAACACATATGCCTCCCACTTAAATTGCACTATCTATTTCACACTAGAAAGTGCTTCCTGTCCACATAATAGATCCTAACTATTGCTCTGCAGTATATTTATTTTTATTTATTTATTCATCCTTTGTTAACTGGATTAGTCCCACTAGGCTAGTAGCTTCTTTTCAGTGGAGACCCAGGATGGTGTTTATACTCCTAGAGGAAATTTGGCCAGGGCATCAAAGAACTTTCCCTATCATTTCCAGATGCTACATGGTACCAGAGGGCCATGCCTCTCAACCTCTTAGAGCAAGAAATCTGGACAAAACCATAAATAAAAGTGGGACAAAGACCCAAAAATAGATAACATTTTTAAATATTGCTCTTACAAACTCAGAACATTGATAGAATGACAGGTTTTACATTAGCATGAATTTTCTGAAGGTTATAACATCAGAAACTCCAATGTCTGTTATTATTTTCTAACTTCAGTCTTTAATGATTTACCACTAATTTGCCAGAAAACCACAATTTTATGAAAAAAAATGGACCAAAAATATGAGGCAAAAATCTGGACAATTCTGTGAAAATCTGTACAGTTAAGAGGTATGCAGAGTGCTGATACAGCAGCAAGGAAGAGGCCTAAGGGATGCAGCAACCGGGAGGAGGAGAGAAAAGCTGTGGAGAGTCTGGAGATGGAAAGTGAGAATTTGGAGAAAAAATGTGTTCAATATGGAGCTTCAGGATGTAAATAAAGATTCCTGTGTGGTCGATGTTCCAAATGAGCAGCATTTAGCCATCTCCTTGCAGAATGACAAAATCAAGTCTGTTAATATGTTGTAGATAATGGGACTGGTATCAGAAGGGCTTGTAGAGGATGTTCTGTTAAAAATATTTGAGCAGAATGATCCAGGTGATAGTTCTGCTGTTTCATGCAGTGAGATGGCAGATTACAATCCTCATCACTTCCGAAAAAGTTGTGTGGAAAAGGAACCAGGTGATGTAGCAGCAGTAAGCTGCTAAGAAATTAACAAGTTATTTTGAGTCAGGAAATTTTACAATATCAACAGTAGTGGTGTATTCTACAGCCTAAAGTTATCCAATTGTCTTTGTAAACCCCTTTAATCCTTTCTGGGTAAGTCCTTTTGCCCAGAACACATTAATTATTACATTGAACTGATCAATATCAAAATACTGACAACCACGTGGCCAAAGTGGTTAGAAAAACATCTTATATAGCCCACCTAATCATGAAGGGATTCACATCTAGATCAGGGGAGGTCATCATGCCTCTTTACTCATTCCTCATCAGACCCATAATTGAGTACAATGCCCCTTTTGGGATGTATCTTACCAGACACCTGCAGCTACTGGAAAGACCCCAAAAGTACCTCACCAAGAGGATCAAAGGGCTCAAACAGATGCCATATGCTGCCCGGTTAAAGAAACTCCAGCTCTACTCAGTGGCATACCGCCTGTTCAGAGGTGATCTGTGCCTGACGTATAAAGCCATGTCCAACCCGGAATTAATGGACATGCTGCACCTCAGAAAATCCAAATCCCATCGAGCTACGTGCTCGAGAGTCTTGAACCTCAGCACTGAAATAAATAGGACATGCTGGAGGGACAGATTCATAACCCAGAGGCTCCCTTCACTCTGGAATAAAATCCCAGTCCAAGTTACGCAGAGTCCCTCAATGACTCTCTTCAAGAGGAATCGATGAGTGGATGGGAGATCGTAGGTTTACTCCGGGTATCACTTCTGTGTCACTGTTAGACAGAATCACAGTATACTAACCTCGAAAAAGGGCATAGCAAAATTAATTTAAAATGGGTGGCGAAAGCCAAACACACTCTGTCTAGGCTTATAAATGCCCTAGGGCAGATAGCCTAGTATGAACCTATGAACCTATACCTCAAGTAATTTAGAATGCTCAGATGTTCCGAAACATTTTGTTCTGTCAAGATAGTACCCAAGTTGTCTGTGGGCATCCGAGGTATGGAGTATCATTTTCTCCTTATTTTTGTTTTCTAGAAAGAAGGCAGGGGTTTATAGCTTGCCTTAAAGTAAACTCAAGTACCTCTTTAGGCATAAATGAAGGGTTAGTTCTTAAAGGAGCCCTGTTTTTGTGGAAAATGAGATAAGGTTATCCCACCATAAGATCTTGTAACTTAGATACTCACCTTGCAGAGATCACAACAATTAGTAAGACTGCTTTCTATGTCAAGAACTTCAAATCAGCCTGATGAGCTGGTTGAAATGGAGTAAGATTTAGTTTTCTAACAAAATGATGATCTTAAGAAGGAGCCACCTGTTTTCCGGAAGGCTTTGTATACAACACCACTTTCAAAAACATTTTTATGTGAGACTCCATTGAAAGAGGGGGATCGATAAGCAGACATACTGAAATGGCCGACAAATGAACCTTGATTGAGAAGTATGACAGACCATAGGATAGTAACTCACAAAAATAATGTAGAACCAGACAAACACTAGTCCTGAATGAGTCTTGGTTCTTTTCTTGGCACCAACTATAAAACCTTTCCCATTTGCTAGTATAATATTTTCTAGTATCAGGTTTTTTTGCCCCATAATAATTGCTGTATTTCCTCAGAAAAATGCTGCCTAAATTAAATTAAATTATCCAGGCAGTCAGCTGTAGTTGTTTGGGGTCAGAATCTATCAAGCATCTCCTATTCTTGTGTGAGTAAATCCAGTCTGTTGAGGAAGCTTGTAGTAATTGCCCCAGCCATTTCAAGAAGGGAGAACCACTGCTGCCTGGGCTAGAAGGGAGCATCACAATAATCTTTGGGAAGTCTTTATGAATCTTTAGAAGTACCTTGGATATTAGTGCAAAGATGGAAAAGCATACAGGAACATTTCTGTCTAAGAGGGGAAAAAAGCATCTGTCATCTAGGCCTTTGTCGTCCTGGAGAAGAATTATACCAGCAGATTGTTTAGAGTGGAGTCAGCAACATCTATTTGAGGTATTCCTCACAGATGATCATATCTTGGAAAATCCTTTGATTCAGTTTCCATTCATGAGTGTCTGTCTGGGTCCTGCTGAACTTGTCTAACACACATTTTTAGGTTCTGGAAAAAAGACAGGAAGATTGATAGCTTGGCTCAACATAAAATAAGATGCCACTTTAGTCATAAACGAAGGATTCGTTTTTAAGGAAACTCTATCTTTGTAGAAAAATGAGATAATATTGACCAATTATAAGAGGTTGCAATTGAGATACTCTTCTTGCAGAGGTCAGAGCAAAACTGTTTTCCATGTTAAGAACCTCAAGCAATGTGGTGAACTGGTTCAAATGGAGCAAAGGTTATTTTTCTGAACAAAATTTAGATTCCAAGGAGGAGCCACATTTCCTAAGAGACTTGATATGCAACACCCTTTTAAAAACTTTATAAAATGAGATTGCATTTAAAGAGGAGGATCCATGTGCAGACATGCTGAAATGGCCAGTGAGAGACCCTTTATGGAAGAGTAGGATAAGCCTGAAGATAGTAACTCACACAAATAATGTAGAACCAGGGCAACACTTGTCCTGAATGGGTGCTGGTTCTTTTCTTGGCACCAACTAAAAAACCTTTCCTATTTACTAATATATGGTTTTCTAGTAGCAGGTTTTCTTTTAATACCTGCTGCATGTCCACACACACACACACAAAAAACTAAAAGATATTATGATTCCATCACCTGGGAAATCAGGTGCAGTTGCTGGGGTCTGGCTGTATTAAACACTCCTTGACTTGTGTGAGTAGATTCAGTCTGTGAGGAAGCTTATGTTAATTGACTATTTCCAAAAGAAGGGAAAGCCACTGTTGCCTGGGTAGAAGGGACTGACCGTAATGATCTTTGAAGTCTTTTGGAATCTTCTGAATGACACTAAAATATCAGCTGAAATGGTGGAAAAGCATGCAGGAACATTCCTGTGCAATGAAACAAAAAGGCATCATTCTTCCAGCCCTTCTTGCATCAAGTCCTGGAGCAAATGTTTGCCAAGTGATTGCTGTGAATGGAGGCAAAAAAGATCTATTTGGGGTATTATCCACAGCTAGATCAATTCTTGGGAGACCCCCTGATTCAATTTCCAGTTGTGAGGGTCTGTACTGGTCTTGTTCAGCTTCTCTGTCACACAGTTTTGGTCTGGTAGTATACAAGCTGCCTGTAGAATGAGATTCTGCTATATCCCAGGCTGCCATGGCTAGTCTGCACAGAAGGTTAGATCTAGTTCCCCCATGATTATGTACAACATCACTGAAGTATTCTGTAAACACTTGGGGTTTGGGGGCCACAGGCAATTGAGAGTTGAGAACATTTGTAAAAGCTAACATCTCTTGTATGTTTATGTGTTTTGGTGTGTCTCTGTTATTCCAAAGACCCTGCACTTTTATTCCCATTGGCATTGCTACCTAACCAAAGTATGAGGTTTCTGTTGTGATTGACTGCACTGGAGCAGGAAGGGAGTATGGGAGACCTGGATTCTTAAAAATGTGGTGTTTCTACCACATAATCTCCCTTTTCATGAACTCAAACTGTAATCTGAAAATTCAAGGGATGTTGATGTTGAGATTATAGAGATTTCAGGTACATTAAATCTTTCTTGCAAGACATTTCATGAGTATCACAGATGCCATAAGACCCAGAATTCTGAGGAATTCCCTTGCTGAGATGGAAATCTGAATGGTAAACCTCAGGAATACATCTAACTATAGATCCATTATTTTCCCTTTGCAGAAAACTCTTTGAACTGAGGTGTCCAAGAGACACTGCAGGACAGCAATCCTGTGAGAATGAGTCAGAAAAGACTTCTAAATGTTCTCCTGGAATCCCCACCTGTTTAGGAGATCCCTTATCCAAATGAGAGCTTCTTGACACTTTGAAAAAGACTCTGCAAGGATAAGCAAGCCATCTAAATAAGGGAAAATGTGAATACATTGCAGTCTACAGAAGGCTATCAAAGGAACTAGATACTTTGTGAACACCATTGGAGCAATAGATAGTCCACTGGGCAAGGCAGAGAACTGATCATGTGATCCAGACACACACACACCCACACACACACACACACACACACACACACACACACACACACACACACACACACGAAAAAATTAAGAAACATCCGAAATCTGGATCTGTAGGAATGTGATGATACGCATCTTTTAAATCAAAGTCAGCAGAAAACTCAAAAGAGGAATGATAGGTAACAAATTGTGAAAGAATAACATTTTGAATGTGGGCACTATTACAAACAGGTTTAGAAAGGGAAGATCCAGAAATGGTTTCCATGGATATTCTTTTTGGCACCAGATGCATTTTTGAATAAAACTCTTTTCATAACTGAGGAGGATGGGCCACTTCTTTCACCCCCTGAGACAGCAGATGCTGAATGACAGGAGGGAAAAGTGGAGTTTGGTGTTGCAGATGAAGGGGGATCCCTCAAAAAGAAAGTTGAGATTCCCAATGCCACCTGTAAGCTTGATGGGTTACTTTCAGAATCCATCTGTCACCTAAGCGAAAACCTTAATAAATGTTTGAAGTCTACTCTACACTTTCATTAATTTATTTACCCTTTGTTAACCAGGTTAGTCCCACTAGGTTAGGGGCTTCTTTTCACCCAAGGTGGTATTTATATTACACAGGGAAATTTGGCCACAGCAGTAGGAAGGAAAGGTTCAGAACTGGTCTCCAAAAATCTTCTTTCTTTGGCACCAGAAATTTCCTTAAATAAAACCAAAATAATTGCTCTAACTGTGGAGGAGAAACAGCTTCTATCACCCACCCCCACAGAACCTAGGATATGCTGGATGAGAGGAGAGAAAATAAAAGTTTGGTCTGTTGGATAAAGAGACATTCCCCCAAAAATGAGGGAAAGATTCCCACTATCACTTGAACCCTTGATGCATTACTCTCATAACCTATCTGCCTTAAACAATCTGTTGCCAAAGAAAGACATGGAGGTTCTGACTTTCTAGAAGAATTAAGAGGCTACCTTGGTAGGAGGGGAAAGGAAGTCCTTAATGTAGTCATTCAGACTTATTAGACTGTCCTTTGTTTTGGGAGTTCCAGCTTTCTTTTTGGAAATCCCCTGCCATTGCTTTTTTAAACATCTGCTTACCAGTAGATTGCTGGGCCTGTTTATTTTGTTTCTTATTGAAAGATGTAGAGGGAACATTGAATCCCTTAGTAAACTTAGAGAAGGAGGGTTGAAAAATCTGAGAGATCCATTGAATCTGCTTCCATTTCTCATTGCACTTTTTAAAGACCTCTACAGCAGAAGGTCAGATTTTTTAAAGACTTCTACAGCAGAAGGTCCAAAAACTAGTTCTCTATCCAGGAGAGAATTCAAAATTTCATTTTTGACGTCCTCTTGGAGGTTTTGAGAACAAACAGGCAAAACTCCTCATAACAGTTTCAGTGGCAGAAGCTCTGGATGTGGTATCATTCAGGCCATATGCATATTTCAAACAATGGGTAGTCACTTGAGAAAGAAAAGGGACTAAGTTACACAAAGCAGATTTCTATTCACAAGAGGAAACAGATGCAAAATATTCTTCATATTCTCACAAGTTGCAACACAAACTTCATCATATGAATTTTAAAGCTGAGAATTCTAAAAAATGTGTTGCAACAGAATACACATTTTCCATACCTTTCAGTTGTCTTCCTATTGTTGTCAGAAGGAGAGGGATTGGTATTAACCAACTGTTTAACAGCATCTGGATTTATTAAAAATATAACTACTGGGTCAGATCTGGAATGAGTGTATTAAAACGTAATAGACTGAGGTACTTTGTAAAATCTATCTGTTTTTAAGGACAGTAGTCTGACTATCCAGGAAATTGCAGGCTGTAACAAAACATCCTGCAAGACAGACAGAACAATAGGAACAGGAGCAGTTTCTGGAAATTCCAGTTTTAACAAATCATAATATTTTCAGATGCACTGAGAAATATAATTGTTTTTCCACTGAAACAACAGATTAATTCAGGAAATAGTCTTAGAGAAAGATAATCCTTCAAAAGTACTGGCAGAATCCACAATCCCCTCAAAATCTGGATTAGAAATCTGTGGAAACAACATATTATCTGTCCCTTCATAATCATTTTGAGGTTCAACTTCGTGAATCTCTTCAGAAAACAAATAATTTATTTTACTTTTACCAGAAACAGCTATATAAGAAGAGTCAAGAGCCTGCACTGAGCCCTGAGCTAAACCCAATAAATTAATTCTTGCCCAGAGTCACTGAGACAGAAAATGTTTATTTATTTTTTTGTTTCTTTTTGACTGGAATGTTTGAAGAAACACACCCAGAATTGCCAGCAGTAACCACCCTAGGGATGGACATAGCTTTTTGGTTTAGTAGAGTGGCATTTATTGCCCTTTCTCCAAGGACTGACAAGAGTGGCTTCCTCTTGCCCACCAAAGGCACTCCAAGAGCCACAGAAGATGTATCCAACTCTTGGTCCATGTTGGCTATAGGGATTACACAGTGGGGCCAAAGGAAAAAGATGTGTGGTCCATGGAACCAGCTTTGGTGACAGCATAGTCAAGCATCTGCAGCTGAAGCATTTTATCAGCTTGTTGTGGTAGCAAAATGTGCTTAACAATATATTTTTTGTGGCTGTAATAAGGTAGAATCATATGACTGGTAGGTTGTTCATATAAAGCAAAACCTTATCCACATCTAGGGAGCTCTTACCACCTAGCCATCATGCTGGTTCCAGCTTATAAGTCCATACTGAAAACCAGTACACCGGCTAGAAAACAAATAAAGATTTGGCCTGAAGGAGCAATCTCAGCTCTACGAGACTGCTTCAACTGTACAGACTGGTCAGTGTTTAGAGAGGCTGCTGTGGCAAACAACCATGTTAACTCGGACACAAACACTGAGTCACAGCTTACATTTCTAAGTGTGTGGAGGATGTAACAAACACCAAACTAATCACCATATGGGCAAATCAAAAACCTTGGCCAACTAGTGAGGTGTAAGAGCTCTTGAAAGTGAGAAATGCAGCTTTCAAATCCCAAGATATGGGTCGTCAGAGCCAAACTGAATAAAGGTATCAAAGAGTCACTTCAGGGACCAGAAGGATACCAGCAACTATGGAAAGGAATTCAAACCATCACTGACTACAAGTCTACATTAGCTTCATGTGATGATAGTATCGAGTTTCTGAACCAACTGAACAAATTCTTCAGTAGGTTTGATGCTGATAACAAAACAGCAGCATGCAGAATCCCTGACAACAAGGATGCAGTGGTGCTGAGCTTCAATACAATCAATGTCACCAGAACCCTAAAACATGTCAACCTGAGGAAAGCAGCTGGCCCTGACAACATCATGGGCAGGGTACTAAGGGAATGTGTGACAGAACTGCTCCAGTACTCACTGACATCTTCAACACTTCACTCCATCTAGCCAGTGTTCTGAAATGCTTCAACAAGGTGACTATCATTCCTCTCCCCAAGAAACCATAGCCAACAACTCTGAATGACTATCGACCAGTTGCTTTAACCTCAATGGTAATGAAGTGCCTGGAGAGGCTGGTCAAAGATCATATAGCCTCAATCTTACCTGTGACACTGGACACACTGCAATTTGCATACAGGACAAACCGCAGTACAGGGGATGCCATCTCGCTAACTCTCCATGAAACACTGACCCACTTAGAAGGCAAAAACTGCTATGCAAGACTGCTATTAATCAATTTCAGTTCTGCCTTCAGCACTGTCATCCCTCAGAATCTGATATCAAAGCTACTTCAACTGGGCATAGACTCTAATTTATGCAAATGGATTCTGATCTTCCTTACTGAAAGGCCTCAAAAGGTTTGTGTGAGAGACACCAGCTCTGAAAGTATCATCCTGAACACAGGAGTACCACAGGGGTGTGTTCTAAGCCATCTACTTTTCACTCTGCTGACACATGACTGCATGACCACACATGAGACGAATAAGATCATCAAATTCACGGATGACATGACTGTTATAGGCCTGGTCAAAGACGGAGGGGAGGAGGCCTACAGGAAAGAGATTGATCAACTTCTGGTCTGGTGTGACAGCAACAATCTAGCACTGAATGTCAGCAAGACAAAGGAGTTGATTGTTGATTTCAGAAGATCTCAAGTACCACACAAACCTCTAGTGATGAAAGGGATGGCAATGTAAAGGGTCCAGAGTACAAAGTTCTTGGGTGTTCATATCATGGAGAACTTATCCTAGTCAGTCCATCTATCCAGCACAGTCAAAAAAGCTCAGCAATGCTTGCATTTTCTAAGGAAATTTAGGAAGGGAAAATTACCAAGCTCCATACTTCAGACCTTTTATAGGGGCACCATTGAAAGTGTCCTGACCAACAACATTGCAGTCTGGTATGGAAGCTGTAACAATCAGGATCGGAAGGCTCTCAAGAGAGTTGTAAGGTTGGCAGAAAGAATCATTGGCACCTCCCTTACACCACTGGAAGCTCTATACAAATGCTAGTCCATCGACAGGGCCAATGGTCTGTACACTCACCTGTCCTCAGGCAGGAGATACAAAAGTCTGCATTGTAAGACCACCAGACTAAAAAACAGTTTATTTCTGCTCTCCATTAGACTGTTGAACTGTTGGGAAAAAATAACCATGACATCTGTTACATAACTAGCCTATCAAGGGGCTTATTTTATGGACGTGCAATAACTAAGTGCAATACTAAGGTAGCCCACCTACACATTGAAGGAGTGTAAAGTGCAATATACAAACTGTGCAATAATTCAGTCTATTCACAGATATGCTATTGTTTCAATTTTACTTTGACAATATTACCTTCATATTGTTCCTTGTCTTCATTGTCTCCTGTTTTGGGATGGGTGTGGGTCACTGCTGTCCTACTTTACTTACAAATTGCTACTTATTAAAATTCTACTGTGATATTTTATTAAATTTTCTCTGTCTATATGTGCAACTGGTTCCTGCATTGAGAATAAAGCATTGTAATTTTGTTCTGCATCACAATAAAGTTTTCTTTGACTCTTGACTCTTGTTCCATGGTTAAATAGAATAAGTTGTTTGATTCCCAGGAAAGCCTAGCAGCAATAGTTAGTAAAAATAGTGAAGTTGTATAAAAGTAACTTTTCCTCCAATAAAACACAGTAAAAAGCACTTTGAATACTTACACCAGCCCACAAAAGTAAAATAAGTCCAGTTTCTCCACAGAAAAGTAGTTTAAAATAAGTTTTAACGACTTTTTTACCACAAATGTAAAAAAAAAGTAATGTTCACATTTAAAAGTGAACTCAAGTCACATGACAGTCAATAAGAACAATTTTTCCCAACTTAAATATTTAAGTTTCACAGAAAAACTAAGTTTTCTGTCACAAAAGTAAAGTGGAAGTTTTTCCACCCAAAGGAACTTATCTGCCCCACTATGGAACAACATTAGCCACTGATCAATCTTCAAAAGCCCACAGAGGAGAGCTCTCTTTGCTGACAGGAAAGCACTGAAGGGCTTGGCACCCAAGCCTGACTTTTAGTCAGACGGGCTCAAAATGACTAATGGTTTTGATGTGTGGAAGGTGCCCTGAAACTCTGGAAGCTGGTCAGTTGTTATGTCCTTAGCAGGATATAATCCATATAGCTTAGGCTACTGAAGCAGCGATCAATATGAAAAACATCTTGTAGTAGGAGTTTTGTACCTAACAAAAGTACAGCAAGTGAAACAAAATGCAAATGCTGTGCCTGTCCAGAATGTGATTTCCAACCAACATGCTCTTAATGAAATTGTACTGATGGAATGTGGTAAACTCACCACTAAAATAGTAGAATGAGAATATTGTCTTTGTGTCGCTACTAAGTCAATAAAGTGTACAATATAGGCGGATGGGAAGGAATTGAAGAGACTGCTAGATTCTTGAAGTGGTCACACTTGTAAAAAAAACAATGCTTGCAGCCATAAAACAAATGGTAAGAAGAAGGTGGAAGTAATATGTATTCATGGAGGCAAGGAGGAATATCCCATAATAGGTATAGAAATTCAGGCTCTGTTGGGTAAAGCACTGCATCCTTTAGCTTCGGTAACTAATTTAACACATAATATGGTAACTGTTCAAGACTGCCCTCCGTTCAAAGCACTGTAGAAATTATGGTGGCAGGAGCATATTTAGGTATTCTGAGTCCAGAAGAAATGCTTAATAAAAAAAGGGGGGCAGGTAGCAGCTTGACATGCTGTTAAAGATGCACAGTTATGATAAAAGAGAAAGGAACAGGTATAGAAACTTCAAAAGGAACTAAAGTCTGAATATGGCTGGAATGAATAGTAGAAACCACAATTTACCAGAAAACTGTCAATGAGCACTACTAGAAACCCTTAGTTTCAAGTTAGTGAAAGAAGTCAGTAAAAAAAAAATGAAAGGGAAGAACCCATAGTGCATGACACGGAGCCTTGTCAAAAGATGCCTGACATTAAGGTCATGAGGAAAGTGTGGAGACAGAGATAGAGACATCCAGAATAATAAATGGTCTTAGAGAAAAAAGGGATGCTGAACAAAGTCCTAGTTTTGTCAAAACAGAGGTCTAGTTACAAACAAGATTCTTAACAATGGTTATTTAAAGAGATACATTTTAATGAAGTAACCGTAAAGAAATTGCCAAAATAAATGTAAAAGAAAGTCAGAGATATAAGTTGTCTTTTGCAGAGGAAGAAATAAGAGAAAAAGTAGTGCTTATAACTGTATTCACAGATAAAGATGCTGTACCATCTACGTCATGACAGTGTGCTGGCTTACAGATTTGTAGAGTAACAATATAAATTGCAAGGCAGCACGGCAGGGGGGTGACAGACTAAGCAGACCCAGAAGCAATACAATCAGTATAGAAATAAATACAGATGAGTAGTTTGTTCCCGTCCTATGCCAACATTTTTAGTTGAAGAATGATTTGTTCTATAGAGTAAACAATAACTAAGAAAAAATAATGTAGCAGCTTTCAGTTCCCAAACACTGCAAGATATTTCTTATGAAACTGCCCCATGACCAAACTTTCGAGATGACACTTCAGGATGAACAAAGCAACGGCTAGAATTTTAGCAGTTTTATTTGTCTTATTTGATTAAAAGACATTTATCACTTTTGTGCAACTTGATTTAGAAGTCCAGTGAAACTTAAGCTTATTACTGAAGTTACATTCAAGTAGATAGCCACTGGTCTTGTAAATTCCATTACTAATGTTGAGTAATAACTTTCAATACATTCTAGTGATTAGTGTTTATGCTATTAAGTTTTCTAAAGCAGTACCCAATGAAAGGCCAATAATAAGTCAATAGCCAAAGAGCTAGAACCAATCTTCATCAGTGTAGGATTCCCAAAGAAATACTTACATACCATGGAACTTTATTTATGTCCAGGGCAATGCACCCGATTTGCCAGAGCTTTAAAGTCAAAGAGTTATGAGTTTCATTGCACCACTCTCAAACTGATAGATTAGTGGAGTGTTTTAATAGAAGTCTATGGTGAAGAAGGCCATTGAACAGGATGGTAAGAACTGGTATAAGCTACTTTCATACCTCCTGTTTGCTATACTTGAATTTCCCAAAGCTCAAAAAGGGTATATACTCCATTTAAGTTATTAAATAATAGACATCCCTGAAGCTTGCTGGACATATCAAATGTGACTTGAGTGGAGGAGAAAGCCCCATTTTTAAGTTGTGACAGTAAACTTGCAAGGCAAGTTAAAAACTGTTATGACAATAACTTAGAAACATATACAATGGGCACAAGAGAGGTAACAAACAAACAACAATGTCAGGCTCAAGGAGTTTAAACACATGACAAAGTATTAATATTAGTTCCCGCTGGCAAAAATAAGTTTCAAACAACATGACAAAGACTGTGAGATGAGAAAGAAAATTAATGAAGTGAACTACAAAATAAGACAAAATAGAAAGAGAAGACCAGAGCAGATCAATCCCATAAATGTGTTAGTCATGGAGAGAAGCTGAAACTTTTGTAGTCAGACAGGAGTCTGACATAATCACCAAATTAAGCAAGATCAGACTAGCCCTGTTGTCCAAAGAGATGAAATGTTGTCTAAAGCCCATAAACAAGAAGTGAAAGAATGATTACTGAGAAATAGAGACTTTTTTCAATACTACCTCATAAAACAAATTTACTACAGCATTTATGTTATTTATTTGTTTTTACATTTGTTAACCAGGTTAGCCTGACTGGGCCTAGAGAGCCCTTTTTAGTGGAGACCCGAGTCAAAAAGCTCCAGGAAAGTAATTAAAAATAAGAAAAAACTAACAATTCAAGTTGTAAGATACTTAATAGTACATAAACAGAGAGAAATATACAATATGAATATATACAAGGCAAAAGTGCAGTATTTTGAGAATGCAGTAGCAATATGTTTGAGAAATTTGGTTAGCATTAACTTATTTACAAGGAATGTAGCAATGTCTTAAATAAAACTATTCAGAGTAACTTCATGACATAGTACAACAGAGATGCATTTAATAGCATAGGTACTAACTGCAGAGGGACTAACATATGTAGACAGTTTAGGTAGATACCAAGCGGATATGTTAATTGAGAGAAGACAAATTCATTAGGTAATTTCCTGACAAGTACAGATCCATGCATTTTGGAAATGAATTTTTAGTTGCTTTTTGCATTCTCCACTTTTGGTAGTGGAGAGAAGGGACAATGTAAGTTTGTTCCATGAGTATGCAATTGAATGACTGTAAAGTATTTTTCCAATATTTTTGTTTGTCTTGGTCACCTGTAGAAGGTTTTGTTGTGTCTTTCTGAGGTCATGATTGGGTGTGTAGGGTGTAATTATGGATGTAAGAGTAGGGCAGGAGCATCATATTGAAACTGTCAAAGGAGGTAAATCTAAAACTGTATAGGTTAACGCAGTCTCAAAGAAAAGCAATAAGTAAAGAAAATGTTTAATTTAGGCATTATTGAGGAGATACAAAGTGAATGAAAAACCATAACTGTATTCTCAGCCAAGCCAGAGAGCTACTTAATATTTTATACTGATTTCTGGAAAATGAATGAAACAGATTAACCACATACCAAATGCCAGGAGTGAATGGGCTTATAGAGAAGCTAGGCAAAGCAAGGTTTCTGATTACCCTAAATTTGATCCAACGGTGCTGGCAGATTTAGCCTTACTCCTGATGCCAAACAGGTATCTGCATTCTCCACTCATGGGGGTCTTATTCATTTTTTACCATCTTACCATTTGGACTTCAAGGAGCTCCTGACAGTTTTCAAAGGCTCATGGATAAACAATTTAAGACCTCACATTAGGTACTCAGTTGTATGGCTTGATGATATAGTAATTTATTCAGCAGATTGTGAGCCATTTTTAGCCAAAAGTACAAGCTGTGCTGGATTCTTTAAGACAGAAAGGATTTAATGCTGCCAAAAGTAAGCTTTGTAGGGTATGTAAGTGGGAGAGTGGTAATTAGAGCCCAAATACACAACATAGAAGCTGTTACTAGCTGGCCTATACAGAGTACTAAATGGCAAATAAAAGCATTTTTAATCCTAGCAAGAGAAATTTCATAGCCTACATAACCTGTTCCCCAATAGACCTTACAAAAGGTAAGGCTGCATCTACAAAACATGGTCCATGGTAGCAAATGAGGCTTTTAACCATTTTGTGTTCAGAACCAGTTTTATTTGCCCCTGCCATGATCTCAGAAAGTAGTAGGTGAAAAACACTCAGTCTACTGCTTAAAAAGGAAGTTGAATAAGGCCAAAACAATGTGTCTTGCCATAGAGTGATAATGCTTCACTGATAAGTAGGCGCAAACTTCCCTACAATATTACTTATTTTAATAGAGCTTTTCCCCTTGTAACAGACCATGCACCCATTGTTATGCAAAGAAAAAATGTTAACACCAAATTATGTAGATATGTTTTAACCTTGCAACCCTTTAGCTTTGACATAGGGTAGGCAACAAGGTTACAACTGCAGATGGATTATCTTGGTCACAAAACCCATTGCAGTTAGGATAGATCCAGGGGTTCTATACTGGGAGGGGGCCAATTGTGGCATAGTGACTGTTTCACTTGTGCAAGGTGTTTATATACTATGTGTTATGATAGTAAAATGCTTGTGTGTTTACTAGGTAATACAGTAATTAAAGGGTCTATATTAGATCACTGTCTGCTTAAAAAAGCAAACGGTGATTAATCGACCCTATGTAAGCGAAAGCTTACAATCTCGAACTGTCAGAACAGGAAAAAAAATCACTGTTCCAAAACACATACATACAACACAAGCACACCAAACAAACAGCAATCCACACACATACACCTAAAATCTTACACCTAACTCTACACTAAACTATACACACACCACTAACTACCCACTTACCTTAACCCAAACCCTAACTCTAAGGTCCATCACTATCACACACTTACCTCACCCGCTCCCTAACCCTAACTCACCTAACCCACCCTAACCCTCACGTCCACACAATCACACACATACCTAACCCACGCCCTAACCCTAACTCACCTAACCCTCACATCCACACAATCGCACACTTACCTGAACCCAACCTGTAACTTTCCACCACAGCGCTGAAAATACCGAAGCAAAAGAAAAGGACAATCTAATTCTTTCCCCTAGGAAAAAATTTGGGTTTCTGTTGCTTCGATATTTTAAGCTTTCGCAGCATAGGGTTTGATATTAGAACATTCGAAGGTTTGAAACCTCAATGTTCTAATATAGACCCTAATTAAACCTTCTGTTAGCCTGGCAAATGTAAAACACCTGATGGCATGCTATTAAAATGAAAGCCTGTAGCCTGAACAGGCAGAAATGCTGGGCTGTGGTGAAGAGCAATTCACAGACCAATAGAGACGATTCTTGGGGCTGCCATAACCAGAAGCTTTGAATTTACCTGTGGAGTCCCAGAAGGTATAGATTTTCCTGAGGAGTATTAGAAACTTTGGATTTACTTTTACAGTACCAGATGCCTTCTGTGTTTTCCAGGAATCTAATCGCTGATGTTTATAGGCAGCTTAGAATGGAAACAGCATGGACTGTTGAGTTTCTGGAAGACTTGAACTGGAAATGTCTTCGTTCACAAGGAGAATTTCTTGGCATTCATGTCTCAACCACATAATAACATGGCTATGATTGGATATCTTATCATAACCCTCTGTTTTACACACACACACACACACACACACACACACACACACACACACACACACACACACACACACACACACACACACACACATACACACACACAAACAAACATATCTGTGGTATAAAACAATGCAGCAGAGACTACCCGACCAGTCTTTTTTGCATTAAACACAACTTAAAATAAAGGTGCTGGTTCTTCTTAAATAAACAAGTGAAGTGTAAAAAACAATAAAAAAGACCTTTCTGTGTTAGTCCTAAGGGATACAGTCTTTCATATTAAGTGGCCAGAATCTTTCCAGTAACCCTCCTCTTTTGGATTCCTCAGGTTCTCTTGGGTACATTCCACAGGGACTCCCTTTTCAGAAGTACATCTCCCTGCATACTGCCCTAGGCACACAGATATCCCATTCCCAAGAGGCCAGCTTCTCTAACTAGCAGGAGAAGAGCAGTGATTGGGTGACTGGCTTCATTAACAAAGTCCTGTGGGAGCCCTTAGTACCTAATAGACTGATTTCTACATTCCTTAAAACACAGGTTTGTTTATGTCATACTTTAATAGCTTTTATGCATTCTTTTAGGCACTTTATTTTGACATAACATTTGGTGAGAGCCATCACAGTATGTTCCAGTGAGTTCGTACTGAAAAAACTAATTCAACAATGAAAACAACACAAATGATAAAAAAAAAATAATTAAACCTTTAAATTATCGCACATACTGCACATTCAGTTGAAACACACACATAAACATACAGATAATGAGAAAATAAGTGCTGAGGTCTTCTGATCACTGCTCCTACTGTTTAATTTTGTCCCAGTTACTATAGCTTGGTAGCTTTCCCCATGTGTTAAATTTTTTTACCTCCACATCTCGCTTTCCATGAGACTATAATTTTCTCCAGCAAATGTTATGATCAAATGAAGTACAATACAAAGACAAGTATCTCTCATACACAAATGGTAATGTATTATTGGACACATAAGTATGCTAGCAGAAACACTAAATATTCAAGTGCTGTCTAAATCCAGTACTGACTACTGTGAACCTGAAGACAAAATAATTCATTAACTTTTTAATAAATGCATTTCTTCTTTCAGCTTTTCCTGGTTAGGGGTCACCACAGCGGAACTTCGGTCCGCTAATGATTGGCAGCAGAGTTTTACAGTGTCGAGTTGCCAGCCCGATGCCCAACCTTCAACGAAAGCACACCCATTCACACATGTCTTTCAAATGCCACTCGACCGCGGGGAGGACATGCAGACTCCACACAGAAGGTGCTCCAGCCGAGAATCGAACGGGAGTACCTCTTGCTGTGAGGCGACAACATTACTGCTGCACCACCGTGGCTTTACCAGCTTTTTAATATATCATTTTAAGTACTAGCATCACAGTTTGAAGTCTGTATATCACTAATTAAAGTCCAAAATACACAGTAAAAAAGCATAAAATGGTTGTGTGCAGTTTTGTAAAGTACAAAGCACACTGGAGAAAATGTTTTTTCTGGCATCCCTCTGTTGAGGTCTGTGTCCTCTCCATTTGTAATCTTCTCCAGAATTGCATTTCATAAACTAACTGTATAATTGCATTTGAAGATATAATAAGGCAATATATTAACCCATAATTATGTATTTATTTATTTTATTTTATTTTATTTTACATTTGTTGACCAGGAGAGTCTGACTGGATGCATATTCATTTTCAGCGTATGCCCAGGGAGAAAAGCTCCACAAATCATGGATTAATAAAACCAGTGTGAGTTAATCCACAAGCCACATAGCTAAGCCTATGTGTAGAGAGGGGGGAACAAAACCAGTTTTTTTTTAAACTGGAACATGTACCCTAGACTATGCATGTTTTGGACAGCATGGCTTTTCAGTACTGCCAAAAGTCACAAAATGAGTGCAAAAAAAAAATTAACCAGCAAGGTATTCTTAAAAAGGTGTTTAAAGATATATATATATATATATATATATATATATATATATATATATATAAAAACATGCAAATATACCATTTTAATTTATTTTATTTATTTAAGTTTGATGACTGGGGAAGTCCACTGGACCACAAAGAGCCTGTTTTCAGTGGTGGCCCGGGGAGAAAATCTCCAAATATTGCAAGCTGCATATTACATGTGACAAAAGAATAACAAAGATTTGTACAGAACAATTAAAACATTTACAGAAATATAATACATTATGTAATAAGCTTTTAGTGAGCAACATTTAAACAAAAGATTACTAGCCCTTTTGGAGGCTGGGTAAACTGAACATTTGCAGAAAAAGACCTTTTTGTCAAATAAGCTCTTTGTAAGTAAACATTAAACAAGTAGCTACTAGCCCTTTGCAG
This sequence comes from Protopterus annectens, assembly GCF_019279795.1. Classification (NCBI taxonomy): domain Eukaryota; kingdom Metazoa; phylum Chordata; order Ceratodontiformes; family Protopteridae; genus Protopterus; species Protopterus annectens. Next base: position 1,408,148,408 of record NC_056733.1, read on the forward strand.
GTTAGGTGGACCATTTTGCATGGAGAGAGTACAAGATGATTGGATTGTGGAAAGTATAGTACATTAGATAGCAGAGAGGAAATCAGTCCCTGATAAGGCGAGACTGTTTTGGGTTGAGATGAAGCAATAGAATTGGTAAATGGTAAGGATTTCAGTGCATGGTAGAAAGAGATGGGGTGGAGAGGAGTTTATGTTGGAGTGTGACATGGGCATTCCCATTTGGCTGATAGATGAGAGAATAGCTGAGATTTGAAACTGGTATGGTTTAAAAGGTTGCAAAGGTGAGGGGGGATCCACTGCTTGTATAAGGAGTAGGACAGTAGTAGGTGGCCAGGAGGTCATGCTGGTTTGTGGACCTGAAGGAAAATTTGGTTTGTGGATCTGAGTTGGCGGTTGGGTATATAAGGTTTTAAGGATGTAGTGAGAGATGGGCAGTTTGTGGGTTTAAAGATGAGCTTGTGGGCAATGGTGAGTTGTAGGTAACTGAGGTAGCTGGGGAGTTCAACCCAATTGAGGGTGAGGAGGAAGTGGCAGTGGTGGGATGAGTTTTTTGAATTGGTTGCAAATTTGCAGATCTTGTGGTAGCAGGATTCAAGTCTGGATCATACGCCAAGGTGGAGATTTGTGAACAGAGAGGCACCATACATCAAGGATGGGAGCAGGAAGGTGGATGCCAGGGTTTGACGGGTAGAGGGGCTGAGGAAGCGGTTGTGTCTGTAGAGGAGACTTATCTTTTGGTGGGTTTTTTTGATTGTGGAGTGGATGTGGGTATCAAATTTTAGTTCATCATCAATGATGATGCCGAGAAGCTTGGTGGTGGCAACGATTTCAAGGGGGGTGTTGTTCTGGCTCTGTACAGTGAATGAGGTTTTGTCAATAATACAGTTTTTGGTAGGGGAAAAGATCATTAGTTTGGTTTTATTTGTATTTAGAGCTAAGTGGTTGGACTGCATCCAGGTTTCGGTTGTTAAGAAGGTTAATTGGGTTTTTGCAAGGAGCTCAGAGAGTGAGAAGGCTGAGCAGATGATAGTCGAGTCGTCTGCATATTGGATGACAGATGACTTTGTGATGGAGTGGTGAAAGTTGTTAATAAACAGGTTAAAGAGTAGAAGGCCAAGAACGGAACCTTGAGGGACACCTGTGGGTGTAGGGAGGAAGGGGGAGGTTGAAGTTTTCCACTGGACAGCTTGTTGGCGGTTGGGCAGGTAGCTGGAAAACCAGGCTGTGGTGGAGGGAGAGAGATGTAGGGTGGAAAGTTGGGATATGAGTAGGGTGTGGGAAATGGAGTCAAAGGCTTTTGACAAATCTAGGAATAGCGTAGATACAAATTTGCCTGTGTCTCGTTCAATGTTGATGGGTTCCAGAAAGGCAAAAGTGCAGTCATGGTGGAGTTGCCAGGACGGAAGCCGTGTTGGGTAGGGGGGAGAAGATTGTTTTGGGTTAGGTGTGTCATTAGTTGTACTTGGATGGTTTTCTCTAGAATTTTAGAAAAAGGGGAAAGGATGGCAACAGGCCAGAAGTTGGTGGTGTCAGTATTCTTGCCACCTTTGTGTAGGGGGATAATGTAGGCATAGCGCCAGATGAAAGGGACGTATGATTCTTGTATCGATCTATTTATAAGAATAGAGATGTGATAGGCGATGCTGTCTGCAGATAGTTTGAGGAAGGTAGGTGGAAGATTTTCAGGTGCATTGCGACAGGGTTTGAGTTTGAGGAGGAGTCTTTTTATAGTGCTTGTAGGAATGGGAGTAAGGCAGAAGGGTGTGGAGGGGGGTAGGTGATTGGGGTGGAGGCTGTGGTGGGAGGGGCTGGGGTTGGAGGAGGGGGTGGAAGGAGATGGATAGTTTGGCTATGCAGTCTATGAAGAATGAGTTGAACTGGGAGGCTGTGACAAGGTCAGAGAGGGCGGGATTAGGACAGGAGTTTTCTTTATTACCAGGGTGCAGAACTGATGGGATGGAGTCCCAGAATTTTTGGGGGTATCTTGAGTACAAGGACTGGAGTTTGGAGTAGTGAGCTTTGTGATCTTTAGTTATTAGCTTTTTTGTGGCGTTTCAGAGATGCTTAAATTCTAAGAGGGGGTTTGGGTTTTTATGTTTTTGATGCTGTTTCCATTTTTTGTCCCTTTGTTGCATGTCTAGTTTAGTTTCTTTTGATAACCATGGGCAGGGGTTGGTTTTGATGCATTTGGTTCTCGGGGGGGGGGGGTGCTTGCTGGTTGAGGAGGGTCAGGAATGAGTGGTTAAAGTAAGATATGGCATCATCTAGTGGGAGGGTTTTTAGAGGGGACCAGTCAAAGCACTTTAGGCATTCTGAGAAAGTTTGGGGATTGAAAGAGGAGAGGTTGTGGGTCTGAATGTAATGGTGTTGCTTTTGTAGAGGAGATGGGAGCCGGTTGGCGAAGGCAGGTAAGTGATTGCTGAGAGGATCTTGTATTATTCCAGTTTTGGTGACTAGATTTGATGAGTTGTTAGGATCCAATCAATGATGATTCCATAGGTACCATCTTTGTTTGGTCTGGTTAGTGAATGAATTAGTTGGGAGAAATTGTATAGGTTGATAGTTTGGGAAGGGGCATCAGAGTTAATAGTGGTCCAGTTGATGTTGGTATCACCAAGGATATAGGTTTCATCATTTATGTGGGAGGAGAACCAGAATAGGATGTTCTGAAGTGTTTTGATGTTATCACCTGGGGGGATATAGAGGGCAGCAATACATATGGATTTGTGGTTGTTTATTTTTAATAAGCTTATTGTAATTTCAGCATTGGCAAAGGTTGAAATTTTATTGGTGTAGGGAGTTATGGTATGGGAGGAGTAGATTATAGCTACTCCACCTCCTTTTTTGTGGGCTCTGTCATTGCAAATGATTTGGTAACCTGGTGGTGGGATTTCATGATCTTTTATGTAGGATTTGAGCCAGGTTTCAGAAATGGCGGTTATGTCAGGGTGGTTATGGGAGAGCCAGGCATGGAGGTTAGGGATTTTGTTTCTAAGGCTTTGAGCATTAAGTGTAGTGAGGTGAATGGACTTAGGTTTTGTGGGTTGAGAGGAGGGATTGGTGACCTTAATGTTAGAGATGGGTCCGGGGTTAGGGTGGATGTCATCGGCAAGTGAGAGAGAGAATTGGTGGAGGAGTAGAGTGTGGTAGTGTGGTGGGGATGGGTAGTATGGGTTGAGTGAGACTAGTGATTCTAGCATATCTCATCATTTAAAATAATATGTTTATGCCTGGCTTCTCCCTTGTTTAAATACATTTTTCGTATGTGAGTTAAGACTGCTCACAGTGTTGGCACATTTCTCTTCTCTTCTCTTCTCTTCTCTTCTCTTCTCTTCTCTTCTCTTCTCTTCTCTTCTCTTCCCTTCCCTTCTCTTCTCTTCTCTTCTCTTCTCTTCTCTTCCCTTCTCTTCTCTTCTCTTCTCTTCTCTTCTCTTCTCTTCTCTTCTCTTCTCTTCTCTTCTCTTCCTTCTCTTCTCTTCTCTTCTCTTCTCCTCTCTTCTCTTCTCTTCTCTTCCATTCCCTTCTCTTCTCTTCTCTTCCCTTCTCTTCCCTTCTCTTCTCTTCTCTTCTCTTCCCTTCTCTTCTCTTCTCTCTTCTCTTCCCTTCTCTTCTCTTCTCTTCCCTTCTCTTCTCTTCTCTTCCCTTCTCTTCTCTTCTCTTCTCTTCTCTTCTCTTCCTTCTCTTCTCTTCTCTTCTCTTCCTTCTCTCTTCTCTTCTCTTCTCTTCTCTTCCCTTCTCTTCTCTTCTCTTCTCTTCTCTTCTCTTCCTTCCCTTCTCTTCTCTTCTCTTCTCTTCTCTTCTCTTCTCTTCTCCTCTCCTCTCCTCTCTCTTCTCTTCTCTTCTCTTCTCTTCTCTTCTCTTCTCTTCTCTTCTCTTCTCTTCTCTTCTCTTCTCTTCTCTTCTCTTCTCTTCTCTTCCCTTCTCTTCTCTTCCCTTCTCTTCTCTTCTCTTCTCTTCTCTTCCCTTCTCTTCCCTTCCCTTCTCTTCCCTTCTCTTCCCTTCCCTTCTCTTCTCTTCCCTTCTCTTCCATTCCCTTCTCTTCCCTTCTCTTCTCTTCTCTTCTCTTCTCTTCTCTTCTCTTCTCTTCTCTTCTCTTCCCTTCTCTTCCCTTCTTCTTTGGTGGAAAATACTATATTCAGGTGATATCTATATCGATATTCATTCAGTAGTGGGTGTCTGAGGTTTTAAACCAGACTTATTTTTTTACTTCACAGGACTGGTCCATTGGCTGATTGACCTGCCCCCACTTAATCTATTTGTTCCATGGAAGGGCAAGAACCAGGTATTCCCAAGCTAGGCAAAGGTCTTACTGAGCTCCCTATTGAAATATTGGTACTCTAAATTCCTATGGCTGAAAAGTCAAAAAAAAAAAAAAAAAAAAGACTGAAAACAAAGGAGAAGAGCAAATCTTAAAAATAGCTTTTTTTTCCTTTAATCTCCTTTTTGCACCCCCACACCCCATGAACTTATATATACCAACTCCGAGATCACCATACCTCAGACTGAGAGAGAGCAGGTAATATTCTGAGAAATGGCATCTCAGACTTTGTATATGTAAGTCTGTTCTTTCAGCTATTCAGTCTCCTAATTTTGGGACTCACTATAGTGAGTCCCGACATTTCAAATGGTTACTGTCTTACTATCCATTCATTCCTGCACAAGTAGCACAACTGGTCTATTAATTTCCCCCATACCAAGAGGCAAGTGGTAGAGAGCTGGCCAGCTTGATGGCCCTGCACAGCTACCTTCCCTCTTCTGTGGGACCCTCGTCCCCTTCATGGCAGCTTTTCCAAGCTCTGCTAGGACTGCTTTGCCTTCATTTCCATTTGTTAATTGGGTAAGTGAACTGGTCTTCAGACCCTTTTCAGTCTCAACCCAACCTCATGGTAGCAGTTACAGATGTTTACACAGAAGTACAAAGTGTTATACAGAGAAATAAGTTACACATGAAGAGGCAATTCAAGCCTTATATACAAGTTGAATCATATGAATTATACAAATGAAAAAGAAAAATAAATAAATGATAAATGCAGTACATTATATACAATGATATATACAATTTATACATTTTGTTACATATTTTCTTTTCATTTGGTAGTTTTAACCATTGTACTGGAAGCAAGTACACTTAGCCTCATTTTGAAGATGCTTTCTTGTGGATGTTTTGAATGTTTATTGAAGATTTATAACTTCTATTGGCAAGTGGTGCCAAGGTGAAGTCTTGAAAAGGCTCTTTCATCAGTGGCAGTATTGAAAGGTGGTGTGGCTAAAAGTAAGTTACCTTCCTGGCTGTTTCTCAGAGAGTAGATATGTTATCTTACAGAAAGCAATTGTCTTTGTGTGTGTGTGTGTGTGTGTGTGTGTGTGTGTGTGTGTGTGTGTGTGTGTGTGTGTGTGTGTGTGTGTGTGTGTGTGTGTGTGTTAAGGGGCAGTAGCCATGTTTCATGACTTTGAAAATTAAAGTACTCAGCAAAAGCATGGCCTTTGATTATATTGGGTGCCAAACAAGACCTTTTAGTAGATCACAATGGTGTTTGTGGGGGATCAGAAATTTTAACGTCTGCAAATTTTGTTTTCAACAGTTTGCAGTTTGTCTGTGTGCTATATATGTGGAAACATAATAGAGGGAGTCCATACTCTAGCTTCTGTAGAAGGACATTACTGGCTATAGAGGTCCTAGCAGTAAGTAGTAAGGGATGTGATATTCCTTGTACTAGATTTATTTTATGCCTAAAATGTATGTATTTGCTAATTTGAAACTCTGTACTTGTTCTTTTATGTGAAGCTTTTCTCCTCAGGTCTCCACTGAAAATGGACCACCGGCCCAGTGGACTAATCCGGTTAACAAAAGACAAAAAAAATAAATAAATACATAAATAAATAAATATCATAATTTGAGCTGTGAGAATATCCTGGATGAGATCATATCTTTGTGGATTTTAATGCTAAAGCAGAGATCTAACAAGAATGTCACAGGATACCTTCTCCTTGAAAAGAACCAGACACCAGGCAGGGTAAGGTTATAAGCACTTTCATTCCCTTTATTCACACTCAATACAAACGGAACATCATCAGATACAAAACCTTACATACTCCCCCCCCTTTTTATATACAATTCATTTAATTAATCACAGTCAATTAACTTAAATGAATTAACCAATTAAGTATACTCTCAAGTTAAAAACACATAAATATATATATTATATAGTATTTTCTTTCTTTAAAAATATATATCTATGTATAATACATGAATAGTTCTATAAGAAACACATATAATAAACATTTCATACATTTAATCTGTTAGGAAAATATTTTTATGAGTAACAATACATATATTAAATATTAAATTAATTGTTTCCATGTTCAACAACTTATAACATTTTTATTTAATCTCATTTGCCTTTAAATGAAGGAAGCTCTTTAGAGAAATCCTATTGATGATTCCAGGAAAAACTGTAGCATTCAACAAAACCTGCCTGTGTGTTTCCCTATAGTCTAAAAACCAGGGAAGATGGTGGAATAAACCCCTTTATTTGCCTCAAAGAGGCTATCTGCAGTTATTTCTCTTTGTAATGTCACAATTTCATCTTTCAAACTGCACATTATTCTTGCATTGTCTTTAATTAGTAACCGCATAAAGTCAATACCTGTCCGGTCAAACAGTTCTAAAAGTTCCCGGTGTAGGACCGAACCACTCTGAATGTTATTAGGGAACTTACAAATTCTTAGCCCTTTCAGTACTCTTCCCAGGCATATACAGTCTTCGAAAAACATATTGTCAAGCTGTAATCCCCAGAATTTTTTCAGAGTCTTTTCCAATTTATAGATTTTATGTCTGTAATTGAAAACAGGATCATCACCTTCTCTTAGCTGGCCCCCGAATCCATCCCACGATGGTATCGGTTCACTGTTCAGCCAGGAGAGGAATTCTCCATCACTCATTGGTTGCAAGCCTCTTCCATTCACTTCACATATATTTATGTGTTTTTAACTTGAGACTATATTTAATTGGTTAATTCATACAATTCATACAAATAAAGGGGTTTATTCCACCATCTTCCCAAGGGTTGAGCAGGACAAAAATAACATTAAAAAGAAAAAAGAGAAGAATCTGAAAAGAGACCAGGAGGAATATGAGCAGAAGAGGGCGTACCCAATTCCAGGTGCAGGTGGTCGGCCAAGAGCTTCATTTGTAGAAACGGATGACGACGTGGTGGAAATTTTGCCAGGAGATGAGGTCGATGAACCAGAGGTGTTTGGTGAGCAAAGGACTGGTTTAGAGCAGGATTTTTGACCACTGCCAAGGAGGTCTGCACGGCTGAAAAGCAAGTATGGTTCATGGACACCCAGAAACAACAACAACAACAAAAAACAGTATTGGAGAGACTATCGTGGGCAACAAGGAGGCCAAAACAGAAGGAAGGGGAGACTACCACCACCACCACAATCATTCTACCAAAGGTAAGGCCATCTCAGTTTGGTGTTAATGACAACTCAAAGTATTTTTCTAACTTTTCTTGTACTGAGGTGATGCATAAGACTGTTGGTGATAAATTTATGGGGAAAACTGATTATACATGAATACAGAATAAAACAAATGAAAGGTCACCTGTGTTTGGTGGGAATGTCAGTTTTGAGTACTATACTGACTTTCCTTGTACTGTGGTGTTTCAAGAGTATGTTGATGATGCTTGGGACAATGTAAATGGACTGAACACTATAAATGAAAGTTTCAACAATAATGCATCATTGTTACAGTATGCTGTAGAATGTAATGATTTATCTAATGAAGCATGTCTTAAAGAATTGTATAATGATTTTGATGCAAACATGGAAAGATATTGTGTTGAAACTACACATGAAATACGTTGTGATGAATTTTTAGGGAACAAACAAAATCTAGGTGTATTGAGCATAACAAATGGAGGAAATGATATATTTTTACAGCATGATTTTGAGCTTAACAATGTCCCTAATGAAGCTATGTATAATGACAATAGTAATAATATAGGGAACCACAATGACAATAGTGACAATGAAAATGTTTGTATTCTGGAATATAAGAGCCTGAAGATTTATAACTACAGTGGTATCATATTAAATAACACCCATGTAGAATTATTTGTGAAAGGGTTTAATTTTATCCCCAAGAAACAGAATTACATGGTTAACACAATTTTAGATTTAAAGATGTTTGCAAGGGCCATAAATCTAAAGTTGGTAATGCAGAATGGGAAGGAGAGTGATGTAACTAGAGTAACCTTAAAAAGAAAAAGTACTTATAACCCCCCCCCCCCCATTACCACCAGTGGCCCTTTTTGAAAGATTGAATGAAACAGAGTATAGGAACTTAATAGGAAATAAGACTAGATGGACTAATCAAAATTTGACAAAAGAGGAACAACAGGCGCTAACAGGGTTAATGAGGAACCAAGAAATAAGAATAATGAAGCCCGATAAGAGGGTGAGGGGTAGTAGTAATGGAACATTATGACAACACCACTAGAATGATGAAATATCTGAATGATAGTTCCTACTTTAATGCAGCATCACTGAATGAGGTTAACATCTTTAATGCTAGACTAGATATGATTTTGGAAGAACTCTTCCAGGAATATACCTTCAGCGAAGATGAGGTGAGATACTTAAAGTTGAACAATCCTGTAACCCCAGCCTTCTTTGGGATCCCCAAGATTCATAAATCAATAGGGGATCCTCCGATGAGACCCATAGTGGCAGGTGGTGGGAGTAAAACAGAACCTTTAGCAAAAATGTTAGATTACCATTTAAAAGGATTTTTTGAGGATAAAAAAACATGTCTTGAAGGACTCTTGGCATTTATTACAGTGTATGGCAAAGAATGGGTTCAATGAAGAAGTTATTTTCTTGATTATTGATATTAAAGACCTTTTTCTTTGAATCCCACATGAAGAATGAATGGAATATTTTCAGGAAGCACTAAGGGAAGGAAACAGATTTTTAAGGGATATGGTGTATGTCTTAGCTACCCTCATGGAATTGGTTCTGAAAAATAAGTTTATATGGTTTTGGGGGGGTAGCAATGGGTGCACCAGTAGCCCCAATATTTGCTAACATCATCCTTTGGTATTGGGAAACCAAATTTGTGTTAAATTCAATGTTCAGGAAAATATCTTCAGATATTATAGAGTCTTGGACAATATTATAATATTATGGGAAGGTGGGCTTGTTGAGGCAGATGATTTTTTGAATTATATCAATGCCACTACTGGCTTTTTGAGTTTTACCAGTAAAATTGTAAAAGAAGCATTAAATTATCTGGACATCCACCTATATAAAAACAGAAGGGATGGATGTTATGAATCATGTATACATAGGAAGCCCACCCACTCAAATAGTTACCTGCACTTTGAGAGTGACCACCTCTTTTGGCAAAAAAGAAATCTGGTAAAGGGCCAAATGATTAGAATATCAAGATTAACAATGGATGACAACATGTTTAAAGAACAAATGGTAGAGTTAAAGACTATGCTGGCAATAAGGGGTTACCCAACTAGTGTCCTAGATGGACAGGAGAGCTATGTAAAAAGTAGGAGAGAAGATTAGAAAAAAACAGATAAAACCAATAAGTAACAAAGTCCAGCAAAACAGGACTTGGAAAGGTACAACCAGGCAGTATTGTAATAAATTTCTTTTTGCGTGGCCAAAACCAACACAAACGCAGCTTAATATTAAAGCTTTTATTAAATCCACTTCACGATGCTGAATGCAATGGAAAATACAACCAAGCGCTTTCTGTCGGCTACTAGTGAGCTTTATCAAGGTAAAATAGATAACTACTCCATTCCTAGTAATTTATACTCTTCACAAGGTCACATGACCTAATTAATTCGACCACCTTCAATAAAAATACATAAATATAAACTTTTTCATTAGTAAAAAATATATTGCTACATATAAATACTGCCATAAAACTGACTTTTCATTTTAATTTGAACCACTAAGCGCATAGAAAAAATATAAAAAGACTTTTTTTATGTATATGTGCGTCCCAATTAAAACTGATTCAATAGGATCTCACCTAAAGCATTCCTTAGTTCAAGCATACTTATCTAAACATAAATTGCAACAGAACCAACATTAATATAACTAAATAAACATTTTCTAGCTGTTACAATCTAGCTTGTCTCATTTTTAAGACACAATTTATATTAATGTTTTTGTTCATACCAGGAAACCTGATGGCATCAAGTTTCAATTGCCAGAATAATTCTCGATATTCCAGTCTGGTTTCCCAGCTGCCACCTCTAATATCCGGTGTAATTTATTCAAGTATAATAAATTTTATACTCATATTTTTACAAGTCAAGGAATGTTTATAAAAAGCATTGCTTTCCTTATGGTTAGAAATGTCATTGAAATGTTCATATACTCTTCTTCTTAAAATTTGTTCGGTTTTGCCTACATAAAATCCTTTACAAACCTCACAAAACCCCAAATATACCACACCTTTCACTCCGCAATTATAATATTTCAAGGGTTTGTACTTGAATTTCCTAGAGGGTAAATATAAGGTCCCCCATTTAACATAGCATAGCATTGCCTACAATTCCCACAGGGAAAAGTTCCAAGTTTCTTTTTTGTTTTATCCTGTTTCATATCCTGTTTGCCTTCTAACAAATCTTTCAAGTTCTTATCTCTTTTCCTAACAAAGTGAGGGCAAGGTGGAACATGAAGTTTTATATCTTCCTGTAAGCTAAGAACAGGCCAATATTTGTAAATAATTTGCTCAAATTCATCTGAATTAGCTGTAAATGTATACATAAAACTGTTTTTAAGTTTGGAAACATCTTTAGTTGTTTTTTGCAAATCATTTTTCAAACCAGTTCCTAACAAGGGAAAATATAGTCTATCCCTCTCTATACTAACCTCTTGAATCATTTCATTAATAAGGGCAATTGGATACCCCTTTTCAAGAAAAAAACTTTTTAAGGTTCCAATTTCCTCATAAAAGGCCTCCAAGGTACTAGACATCCTAGATCCCCGTATTAATTGCCCCTTTACTATACCTTTATTTTGGTAATAAGGGTGTCCACTTTGAAAGTGCAGGCATGAGTTGGAATAAGATGTTTTTCTATATATTTTTGATTGAAAACATTGGTTAATGTAGTCCTTGTATAATGTAACATCTAGGTAGTGTAATTCATTCTTATCTATTTTATAAGTGAATTTCAAAAAAGTTGTTGAGTTGTTAATATAAGACAAAAAATCTAAAAGATTATGCTCATTACCTTTCCATAAAATACAAATATCATCTAAAAACCTTCTGTAGTGCAAAATATCTTGAAACCATCTACTTCCAAACACATATTCCTTTTCCCAGAAGTACAGGACAATATTAGCACATAAAGAAGCACAAGGAGACCCCATGGCTACTCCTTTCCTTTGACGATAAAATTCACCATTAAAATGAATGAAATTATTGTCAAGTACAATTTCCATTAGTTCTAATAAAAGATTAATGACTTTGGAACTAAGACCAGTCTCTGCTGTCAGTATAAACCCAAACCACTCCAAGCCCAATTTGTGTGGAATACTTGGAAAAAGTTCCACAACGTCCACTGTGACCATCAAGATTTCTTCTTTAAATAATTTCTGGTCAATACTTTTTAAAAATTCCCAAGAATCTTTACAAATATGCGAAATGCTTGTTACAAAGTGCTTTAAGGAAAAATCAATAAACTTAGATAATGGTTCAGTTATACTGCCAAACCCAGCCACAATGGGTCTAAATTTTAATGGTTCCAAGGACTTATGGGTTTTAGGGATACCAAAAATCTGAGCTATTTTTGGCTTCTCCACATGCAAATAATTATATAATTGCTCATTAATTACTTTTTGTAACAAAAAATCATGAATTTGGTAATTAATCTTAACAAAAGCTATGTTTATTTCATTTCTAGATACAAGTTCATACTGTTCTATGTCCTGAAGCATAATGTGTATACTTGATTAATAATCAACAGTATACATTATCACTGCCCCCCCCCCTTGTCCAGTTTCATCACTCTAATACCTTCCTGTTTAAGTAATTCTATAAGGGAAAGTTCATCCTCAGAGAGGTTAATCACAGACCTAATATGACTTCCTTGTTCCACCTTCCTGATATCTCTTTCTACCAGGGTTTCAAATACTTTTAAGGAAGGATGTGTGGGGGGATTGAACATACTCCTCCTTGTCAGGCCATTTGATGAATATTCTTGACCTTTAAAAAATAAATTCAAATTTAATTGCCTAACAAAAAGCTTCAAATCAATCAAAATGTTTGTAACTTGAAAAGGTTTCGCTGGAACAAAGTGAAAACCTCTAGAAAATAAGTCAAAATAACTACTTGTTAATTCACAGTCTGTAAAATTAAAAATAGTAAAGTTATTTGTTCTGTACACTACCTGTTTTTCATCCAATGTTTCACAGTGTACTAGTGACAGGTTTCCTGCATCGTTATTTAATCCTGCAGGCGATTCCAGATGTTCCGCTGGTACCCCATCCCTTCCCCCTACTCTGGGGATGCTGAAAATCCTGCACAGACTGTTTTCTGTTTTTTTCAGCTATCCTTTCACTTCTCCTTAATGCATCTGCACCAGTAGGTTCATAATTATCAAACCTATTTCTTTCACCCTTATTGACAAAGACTGAATCATTGTCATGATTCTTCCATCCTTTAGAACCAGGGAGAGGAAAGGCCCTCCCTTCCTTGTATTCATTTAAATCACACTCCAATTTCCTAATCTTATGATTTAAGACCCTCATACAGTGTTGGTCAACCTCCGTAAAGATTTTATCATAATCCCTTTTGAAACTAGGAAATTTACTATCCTTAAGCAACCTATCATTCAAGGAATTCAGATCTTTTAAAAATCTTTCAGCTTTTCTTTCATACTCACAAACCATACATTTCAACATTTCAATGCCGGCCTTATTAAAAATAGCACAAAGTTGATCATATAATGTAGTACCCGCCTGCACATTGTTAGGAAATTTAAAGAACCGCAAACCTTTGGGTACCCTTTGCACATTAATACATTCTTTTAAATAATCAATTTCCATTTGATTGTTTTTAAAATATAAAGTCTTTCTTTAAAATCATTAAAGTCAGTTTCAGTGTTCAGAGAAAATTCATGGTTTAGAGTACCTTGTTGAAACGAAAATTGGTGCAAAGTCCATGCATTAAAGTCAAAGTTCTGTCGCTGCTCATTGCTAACAGAGCTTGACGTAGTTTTAGCTTTAGTTTGAGTCACACCATTGTTGTCGGTCAATATATTCACAAAACTATTACCAGGGCCATTGTTCAATCCGTTTGAACTCATAAAGTGCGTATGCGGACTAACGCGCCTTCCAAAGGAATCTACCATTTGCAGCTGGTTACCAGGTAGATCTGCGGAATTAACCAAATTTCGCTCATTCATAGAATTAGTTAACTGTGTAAGTAGTGTTAGAATTTGGTTAAACTCCCCACGAGTAACCGGAGTCTTCTCAGGATCATCTCTCAGCAAAACAGGGGTGTGCACAAAGTTTTCACTTTCCGTTCCTTCTGCCATGACAAAAAACCAGTAAAACCAGAAAAAAATAGATAAAACCAATAAGTAACAAAGTCCAGCAAAACAGGACCCGGAAAGGTACAACCAGGCAGTATTGTAATAAATTTCTTTTTGCGTGGCCAAAACCAACACAAACGCAGCTTAATATTAAAGCTTTTATTAAATCCACTTCACGATGCTGAATGCAATAGAAAATACAGCCAAGCGCTTTCTTTCGGCTACTACCGAGCTTTATCAAGGTAAAATAGATAACTACTCCATTCCTAGTAATTTATACTCTTCACAAGGTCACATGACCTAATTAATTCGACCACCGTCAATAAAAATACATAAATATAAACTTTTTCATTAGTAAAAAATATATTGCTACATATAAATACTGTCATAAAACTGACTTTTCATTGCAACTTGAACCACTAAGCGCATATAAAAAATATAAAAAGACTTTTTTTATGTATATGTGTGTCCCAATTAAAACTGATTCAATAGGATCTCACCTAAAGCATTCCTTAGTTCAAGCATACTGTTTTGCTGGACTTTGTTACTTATAGGAGAGAAGATTGTTACCCCCCATTATTGAAAAAACCTGAGAGTTTGTTGAATGTCAAGAAGACAGAAGACGTAACTACTTGCTGTGTGTTAACATATAATGAGGATAGCGTAGAGGTCTGTAAAATGGTGGAAACGAACTGGAATTGTGTTTTCTGGGGCATATGGATTAACTGAAAAACTGGGTAATAAACCAAAAATAGTTTTTAAAAGAGGACCCAACATTAAGAACCTATTTGAAAGGAAGAAAGTAAAGATAGGATTCCATTAGGTAATATGAGGAAATGCAATGGCTGCAGGGGATGTAGGTATATCTATAAATGCAGGATTTAGTGATAGAGAGTCACAATAGAATAATTACAGTAGCAGAGGAATTATAACTGTAATGCAAAAGGAGTTGTTTACGTGGCCTTGTGTCAGTCATGCTGTGCATATTATATAGGAAAAACAGAAAATAAGTTAAAAAAGTGAATTTATGAACATATTTATGCAATTAAAAGACAAGATAAAACAAACACTTTATTTAGACACAGAACAAACTGTAAGGATTTAAAAAAAATTCCTCTTCTGTGTATTGGAAAAGGTAGGTAGACAAGAGAGATGGGTAATTGGCCCTGTTTTTTAGAGTATAGGGAAACACACTGGCAGTTTTTCCTGGAATCAACAATAGGATTTCTGTAAGGAGCTTGCTTCATTTAAAGGCAGATGAGATTAGATAAAAATGTTATAGATTGCTGAACATGGAAACAATTAATTTAATATATGTATAGGGCAGCCACAGTGGTGCAGCGGTTAGCATTGTCACCTCACAGCAAGAGATTCCCTGGTTCGATCCTTGGCTGGGGTGCCTTCTGTGCGGAGTCTGCATGTCCTCCCTGTGGTTGCGTGGGTTTCCTCCGGGTGCTCTGGTTTCCTCCCACATCCCAAAGACATGCTGTAGGTGGATTGGACACTCTAAATTGGCCCTAGGTGTGAGTGCATGTGTGTGCCTTCTGTGGAAGGTTGGGCGCTGGGCTGGCAACACGACACCATAAAACTCCACTGCCAATCATGAGCTGACAGGTGATCCGCTGTGGCGACCCCTAACTGGGAAAAAGCCGAAAGAAGAAGAAGAAGATTGTTACTCATAAAAATACTTTCCTAACAGATTAAATGTATGAAATGTTTATTACATGTTTTTTTTGTAGAACTATTCATGTATTATACAGATATATATTTTTTAAAGAAAGAAAATACTATATAATATATATATTTATGTGTTTTTAACTTGAGAGTATACTTAATTGGTTGTCATTTAAGTTAATTGACTGCGATTAATTGAATTGTATATGAAAAGGGGGGAAGTGTGTAAGGTTTTGTATCTGATGAAGTTCCGTTTGTATTGAATGTGAATAAAGGGAACGAAAGTGCTTATAACCTTACCCTGCCTGGTGTCTGGTTCTTTTCAAGGAGAAGGTATCCTGTGACATTCTTGTTGGATTATTTGCTTTTATGTGTTTTAACATTGTGATAAAGCAGAGATCTAGTGTCAGACCCAAGTATTTCTGCTCTGAAACATTGGTAGAGTTATTATTGTCTTTAAATAGAACTGATGGTAGAGTGGGTAGCTTATGTGGAGTGGAGAACCCCATAATATTTGTTTTCCTGGGGTTAAATAACAGTTTATTGGCAGAAGATCAATTGTATAGGTGTTAGAAGCTTTTCTGCAAGTTGAACTGCGGACAACTGAAGGTTTTGTGTGAGTCCAGAAAAGGATGTCATCTGTATACATTACAAGTTTAAGATATGGAATGTCAGTAGTAAAATCATTAATGAATATTGAGAAGAGAAAGGGGACCAGTACTGAACCTTGTGGGTTAGGGGTTCCTTTTTGGTAGAATCTGTTATCAGCATATCTCAAAGATTCTTTCCCGTAAGTAGTTTGGAACCATACAATAAAGTTGCTACTAAAGTTAAGTTCTGAAAGTTTATTAATTAGTAAGATGTAATCATCTGTTTTAAATGTCCTGGTCATATTAATAAACACTCCTACAGTTATGTGACTGTCATTAATACTACTGTAAATAAAGTCTGTAGCAATGAGAAGGGCTGTTGCTGTGTAGAAGGAATTTCAGAAGCCATGATGCTGATCACAAAGCAGGTCATATCTTAATATACTTAAAGAGCTGCTTATATAGTAGTTTTTCAAATATCTTAATGATGGGACATAGGTTGGATACTAATTTATAATCATTTAGAAAAGTGGGAGATGAACATTTTGGCAGAATTGTAATTAACTGAACTTTTAAATTCAGATGGGATTACACCAAATATCATAGACAGGTTAGAAATGTATATGAGAGGTTTAGCAATAATTTTAACTGATAGGGGAAGGAAAGAAGGGTGAAGTGCAGAAAATTTGGCTCCTGAGGTATTTAGTTTTTGTAAACATTTGTTTGTTTCTTCAATACCTTTGAATGTAGAATAGGAGGCTAGAGAGTATAGTGTAGGGTATTCATGGTGCCAAGACTGAAAGGAGAAAATAAAGTATCAGTTATTTCAGTTAAAGAAAAGATAAGGAAACATCTGTATTCATCAGCATAGTTTACATTGTTAGTGGATTACATCTTGGGAGGGATTGTGCTGCTAAATTGTCCTGTAAGTTGTCATTTCTTTCCAAACAAGATTACTTTTAGAAGCTACTATTATTTTGTTTTTGCATAAGACATAGTGCTTTGGGTCTTAGCATGGATAACCTTAATTTTAGGTTAGGTTTTGCCTATGTATGCATCTGTTGACTTGGGACAGTTGTTCCTATCAGGAGGGTTAAACTTCATTATTTGAAGATGTACATAGTTGTGTGTGTTTGTTTCAAGTTAGTAGGTTCTGGGGGTATGTTGGTTTTTGTTTGAGGGTTTTCATTAAGAACAAAGTCTTGTAAAATGTTACATACATTCAAATGGAGATGACAATAAACAACTGTATAGAAAATCAACCTGCCAAATATTACTGGGTGTATGTAACACAAACTCTGGAAATACACATTCTAAAAAGCTATCATATATAATAGGTGTGAATAATATCTTCTTATCCTAATGGCTACACTAAACATATATTAGTCTGGAACATGAACAGCCTCACAGATATAGACAAGGAAAGAGTGTTGAATTATATTAAAAATTCAGTGTGCTACAATGCTACAAGAGTCAGAATTGGAAAGAAATGAGCATGTGAATTTGATAAAGAAAGGATTTCAGGAGGGATATTCAGCAGAGTATCAGTGACAAAGGGAAAATGGAGTACTTATACTAATTGCTAGATGAGCTCCAATAGTGATAGAAAAGTAAAAAAGATAGCAATGGTAAATTTGTGGTAGTAAGGTGCTATCGGCAAAGGAGTAGGATTAAGCTGGCATGTATTTATTTTCCACCTAAAATGCTATTATGGAGCTTAAGAAAATTTTGGGAGAAGTAATCATCTTTCAGAAGGGAATATTACTTATAGGTGGGGACTGTGACTTGAATGTGAAGATGTATCTGGGGAGCCTAGAAGAGAAAGTATAACAAAAGAGGTAGATTTCTGAAGAAATTTATGAAAATATTTGATATGTAAAACATGAAGTCATTAGCAGAAACTCGGAAAATATGGGGAGAAATAATCAGCTTTCAGCAGGGAATATTACTTATAGATGGGGATTGGAACTTGATTTGCAACACTGAAGATGCATCGGGGACCTAGAAGAGAAGTTATAACAAAACAGAATTCTGAAGAAATTTATGAAAATATTTGGTATGAAAGACTTGAATTCAATAGCAGAAACTTGGAAAGAATTTACATATTATTTTTCAAGGTACAATAACTGGGTAGACTAGGCAGAAATTATATTTTACATGAACATGTGCATTTAATTGAAAGCACAGACACATACAATAACTATTTCAGATCATGCACCAATAACAACTAAGATAAAATACAGGTTAATGAAGTACAGATTAGTCACCGGCACTTCCCACATACCTGTTAAAAAGAGAGGAATTTAAGGAATGGATATTGGAGATTATTTAAAAGTTATCAGGGAAGATAGAAATGTATTCATAAGTTATAGCTACTGAGTGGGATTTTGTGAAACTGGAGTTTAAAAACAGATAGAAAGAAAAAGAGATATGGTCAAGAAGTAACAAGAATTATTTAGAGGGGCTGAGAAAGGTTAAAGGATTGCAGAATAAGGGGGATCTCACAGCACTAGAAGTAGTGCAAACACAGAGTACTAATCAGAAAATAAGGGGGTATCTGGATACTATGCATGAGTTTAGAAAGATTGCTGTTAAGCAACTTTTTTTAGTAATAACTTCAGAAAGCAAAAGGTTTTAGCACAATGAATTAGGCAACAGAAAGTAGAAAGGGCTTTTGCTAAACTTCAGGAGCTTATAACAAGAAAAGTAACCAGGGATCATGTAGAGATATTAGAGATATTTTGAAATTTTTATGATAATTTGTATAAAGAAAAAGAATGCAGAACTCAAGAAAAACACAAATGGATATATTTATGTAAGACTTTTATCAGTAGATGAGGCTCAACAAATAACAGTTAAGATAGGAAGAGATGAGATAAAAATGATGATGCATAATCAATCTGCAGGAAAGTCTCCAGGAATAGATGGTATTTCTCTGGAAGTCTGGAAGCTAGGTGGGAAGAAAGTGAGAAAGATCTGGGAGGTTTTAACAGTATTTTAAAAGGGGGGAAAACAACATCCTGGAAGAAAGCTGTGGTGGCTGTAATACCTAAAGATAGTGAAGACCCATCAGACTCAACCTCGTATAGGCTCATTTCAATTTTAAATCATGATTTTAAAGTGTTTATGACTACAATAACTAAAAGAATGGCAAAGGTGTTGCCAAAACTGATAGACATGGATCAATGCCATTTTGTGGAGGGGTGTCAAACATTTGATAACAATAATGGAACAATGATGATCCAGAAGGAAACAGAATGTAAGAAAATATTACTGTTGTTACAGGGTCTTGATGCAGAGAAAGCATCCGACAGAGTTAGCTGGGATTTTATGAGTAGGGCAATGGAAGAATTTGCATTCCCTGATAGAATAATAAGGTTAATTAGGAGGACATATGGGGGATATGAGGCAAAAATTAAAGTGGGAGGGTTCCTTTCTGATAAGTTGTGTCTGAGTAGAGGAACCAAGCAGGGATGTCCTCTTTCCCCTTTGTTATTTGCATTGTATTTAGAGCCATTGGCAAAGAAAATAGAGGAATCCAAAATTCAAAGAAATAATTAATATGGTAATCAAGAAAAGTTGGCTTTATTGTCAGACAATATTATTTTGTACCTGATAAAACCAGAAAAGGGTATCTCAGTGTTCTGGAATATTCTGAGACAGTTTTAAGTCTTTTGAAGATATAAAATTAATGAAGACAAAACAAAGGCAATAGCTGTAAACTATGTACCCACACATGAATTGGCTCAGCAATATCAATATTTATGGGGGCATGATAAAATCAAGTATTTAGCAGTAGGGGCTAGAAAGGATTATGTTGTGGCAGCTAAGGATATGTGGGAAGAGACTAAACAAAAGATTATACAAAAACTCAAAAACTGGAAGATTTTGTTTATGGATAGGAAGATACAAACTGTATAATGTTTTAGTCCCTTTAGTTTTATGTATGGGTTGGGCATATGTTTATCAACCATAGGAGAAGTTGTGGACAGTAATTAATAAAGAGTTGAAGGATTTTATCTGTGCGGGTAAGAGGGAAAGGGTCAAGTAGAATAAGCTGAGCCTTCCAATAGAACAAGGTGGTTTAGGATTACCTGATTTGAAGTGATATTTTAGAGCTACACAGTTAAGGTTCATATATATAACTGAAGCAGAAAGGTATAATTGAAAGTGGAAAGGATGTTGATGAAGTGGCAGGGGGGCTTCAAACAATAAGGTAAGGTAGGATTTTGGATGCAGATCCTTAAGGAGAGTAACAAAGGCCATACAGAATATAATAGTCATAGAATAGCAGAAAGTATTCTAAGACATAAACCGACATTAGCATGGAGAAAGGATATTCTGCCAGTAGGGATGACTGCAATTAGTTTCATGGGTGCTTATTAGGCCAATGACCACAAGGGTTTTTTTAAGCCTAGCCATGCATCCCAAATCTCTGACAAGTTCTTGTACCCTTGATAAGTGTAAGCAGGGGTGTGGGAGATGAAAGATAAGAATCAAACTCTGCACCTTGTGTCTGTGAATTAAGCAACTTAACCATTATACCAACCTCACCTCTGGGTTCAGGGATACAGAGACTAGGCTAGAATTTACTGGAGAAAACCTATAAAGGAACCAAGGAACTAGGGGCAAATAACTAGAGAGGGGAAGGTAACAGAGTAGCAAGAGACTAAGACATTTGGACTGCAGGCTAGAGACTGCATTCCCTATCATGGATATATATCAGAATATTGGCAAACAGAAAGGTAGAAAGAAATCCTAAGTAAAGGACCTGCTCTGCTAGAGTTTTTAGTTAAATCTAGAACAGAAGCTGCTGTTAAAAAGGGATCATTAGTAAGACGTGAACTATTGCACAATAACTGTAGGAATCAATCAGAGGAGGTTAGAAAAGATTGGGAAAAGAGATTGGACAAGCAGTTCACAAGAAAACAATGGGAGGACATATGCATGGTTCCCCAATATGCAACAAAGTCTAGAAGATTAAGGATTTTTCCTTGGAAGTGTTTGCATAAGTATTTTTATATCCAAGCAACTCCGAAAAAAAATTTCCTCAAGTAGCTAGCAAATGTTGGAGGGGTGATCAGGAAGAAACAGGTAACTGGGAACATATGTTAGGGAGTGTAATGGGTTAGTAGACTTTAACAATTCCCACGGAGTACTCTGTTAAAAATATTGGGTGAGCGAATGGGTGCAACTAAGGAATTTTTTTTTTGAGCTGAGATACAGGATCTGAATTGTCTAGACATAGTTAAGCCTTGTTAAGTTTAATTCTGATGGCTGCCAAAAAAAAGCAATTACTAGAAAATAGAAATCAAAGTCCAAACCAACTGTATTCGAAGTAGTGACTATTGTAACAGAGATAAAAAAAATGGATGTGGGATCTTTAGAAAAGGCTAGGAGCAAATTACATTAAAAAATGGAAACTGTGGGAACAACACATGCACAATAATGTTTTGGAGGAGGAGGAGAGACGTTTAAGGGAGGCAGGAATTGATTTGTTTATGTAATGTTGGAATGAAGATCATTTTATAAAAGATTATATGTGACATATAGTGTTTGCAACTGTGAACATGTTAACAGGTTTGTTTTCTTTTACATAAATATATGTTTACCTGTATCTTAAGTCATAATTCAGTAAACATGTTAAAAAAGACATAGTGCTTCTGCACTGTTTGTCATTATCCTGGTAAGTTTTCTTTGTTGTAACTAGGCCCTTATAGGGCATACTTCCATATGCTCCTACAGCTAAGGGCAGAAAGTCAGTCACACATTGGCAGCATATGCTCACAGACTCATGTTTCATGGATGCAACACTTTGTGCTGCCATTTTGTCACTAATAGTTATTTCCTCTCTCCCTCTCCACCCTGCCCAGAATGGGTAAGCTGGCAGCAACTGCTCAATGCAAGCCTCCCTATCTAGCTGCTAGTCAAACTTATGTCAGAAAAGGGCACATTCCCTCTATGCCACTGAAGCTGTCCCAATCTGTGTACGTTTGTATTGCATTACTGTATGGTTATTAAAATAATGTATGAAAGGAACAGAACAATCTAAGCAATACAGTTATGGTGGAAAATAATGAATTCCACCAAGAAAATAAAACCTCGGCTACATGCTTTAGTTTACAAACAAAATGATTTGCATCCTCTTAAGTACTTCTTACACAGATAAAGACAACAATGTGCCTTTTGTGTTCACTGTTTTAACACAATATGAAATGGATCGGTTATACCTTACAGCTGTATATCCTTAGTAGAGACAATAGAAATCAGACTGAGATCAGTATGACAGTCTGTTGTTAATTGCTGTGAGCCTACAGCAAGCAAGAACTATTATTATGACAGCACGGTGCAGTTCACTGTTCTTTCCTAAAGAACGCAGGAGGCACCATAACAGTAAGATTTCACTTAAAATAAGAAGCACGTTATAAAGTATCATTACTTTTAAAACAAAGGAATCTAGTCTAACTTAACTGATTTTTTTCAGATATTTTGATATAAGTTTTAGTATTATTAAGAAAACCTGAAAACAATTTGCAAAGTAAGTGTGAGATTTGATAAAGACTCAATATTTCAGCTCTAACAAGGTCTAGATTATTTATAATGATAACAAGCAACACACTAAAATATGTAAACTAAAAGATGGTTCACACATTAGACAAAATGCACAGATACTCATTGCCAGTTTTAAGTACTAGCAGCATACTCTACATTTACTACAGGCCCTCTCTTCTTTGAGGCCTCCAAACAGAGCAAGTTATTGTAGGTAGCATTATTTGTTACATTTTTACTAAATTAATAACAGACCTGCAGCACCATGTAATCACTTAAGTCACAGAAGGTAGCTACAGTGAAATGGAGAACATGCAGGCTAGGGCTGTAGGTGCCTGTTTGTATTCATGAATAAATGCAGCTAGCTTTCACTCTGTGTGTGTGTGTGCTCGCACGCTTGTGTGTGTGTGTGTGTGTGTGTGTGTGTGTGTGTGTGTGTGTGTGTGTGTGTGTGTGTGTGTGTGTGTGTATTACACACACACACACACTTCTGCACCTTATATATATATATATATATATATATATATATATATATATATATATATAAAACTATGTCTGTCTGTCTGTCTCTCTCTCTCTCTCTCTCTCTCTCTCTCTCTCTCTCTTAGAGTGAAAAATCTGGACAAAGCCATGACTAAAAGTGGGACAAAGGCTCAAAAATAGGGACAATTTTTAAATATTGCTCTTACAAACTTAGAAAGTTTGAACCAAAAACAAAAAAGGAAAGAAGCTGAGCGCAGGAACCTTTTCCACAGACTGTCACCATGTACTTTATTAAGCATTTTTGTCCCACATAAAATGACTTCATCAGGATAATAAAACCATTGACCTATCATGCCTTAAATATACCTCCAATTAATAAAATAATTAATTGTTTAACAAGCATTAATTAAAGCACCACTAACATATTTTACACATATTTACAATCAACCAATACATACACTTAAAAAAAGTTAAAAAAACATGTACCTAAAAAAGTTTTATAATAAACAAAATTCATCTTAAAGTACTAAATTGTCTTTCAGCCTCATCACTGAGCAAATAGATACATTCTCATTTAATCTGGGAAATATTGTGGCATTAGTTTGTAACTGCTATTGAAGTTCTCTTAATTCTAAATATTCGTCACTGGGTCCCCCTCTTGGCCCTTGTTCAACATGATCTATCACTACAAAACTAAAAAAAAATTCACTATTAAAATGTGTGCAGCTAAGGCATTATTTTGCTCTTTCCTTCATATGTCATAATGTCCTGCTTCTAAGGGAGTTCTTTGTCTTCCCTATATAGAAACATGTACATTATTGACAAAGAGCTAAATACACCACTAATTTAGTGTTACAATTATACCTCCTAAATAGCTTAATTGTGCCAGAATTCATAACCTCCACTTCATTGGCTTCTAAAATACACCTATGCTGTGGGCACTGCCCACATCTACTCATCTTTCCTGTTCGTTTCCCTATTTGATTTCTCTCTAATATGCTTTTTTTGTAGACAATGCGTGGACCCTCCCCCACTATTTTCAAATATTCAGGGTCAGTTTGAAAAACATTCCAATTCTTCCTAACTTACTGATCTCACCAAATTGTCAGTTATAAGTTAAAACCAAACTATGTCCAAAGTCTACTTTGTTTTCACTATTGTCATTTGCCCCCATTTTTGCCAACATAGTATTAGCGTATTGGGAAAGGGAATATATTATTAATTCCCGATATTCACAATATTGGTTACTATATCGATGCTATAATCATTTTTTGGACAGGATCTAGGGAAACATTAAATGAGTTGTTTGACTATATTCAAGCCATCACTAATTTTTTGGAATTCATCATGACTACAGGAACGGAAAAGGTGAATTATTTAGACATTTCTATCCTAAAGAATAAGAGGTTAAGAGAATTTGACTCAACTACATACAGGAAGCCTACCTACTCAAATACTTTGTTGTATTTCAATAGCTAGCACCCTCTTCATCAGAAAAAAATCTTTAGTTAAGGGACAATATGTCCGGCTGGCCCGTATGGTTTCCAGTATGGACGAATATCTGTACCAATGTGATAAGTTAAGAGACATGTTGATTAGAAGAGGATATCTAGCTATTTTTAGTCACAACATTTTTTCAGAGGTTCTGCAAAAATGGACAGGGGGACAATATATTTCTTTACTTGGGTCCAGGATGGAAGTTCTAGTCAATAACAATGACAACAGTGGAAACAATGGAGACTTTGGACACAGTTTGTTTTTGAACTTATAATAAACAATTTAGTGAGATCAACAACAGCTTGTGTGGTTAAGCTGTTCAATAAACTTAGATAGTTGATAGATGTAGAATAGTGTGTGTTGTACCTTTAAGAAGTGTGTCCAAGGACAGCACGTGCATATAAATAGCAAGAACGTGCTAGCTTCAGGGCCATTTTGAGAGTGCAGCCAGAGAGTGAGCATGCATGAGTGTGATGGCTAGTTTGTTTATAAGTTTATCTAAGTTAAAGTTATTATGCCTCAATCCTGATGTGTTTGTACATAATAAAGCTGCTAGAACAGAACCCACAGATGTTTGTCTGTTTTATTTTGACCGGACGAGCAACATGGTGTCAGAAACAGGATTCCAGACACTGCTATTCAGAGCTACAAGGTATAGAGTTAACAGTGAAGGTAAACTAAGTGAACTGACTACAAAAAAGGGCCTGAAATGAACTAAAGATAATGAAAACTTGCACAGATTTATTTATTAAAAAAGATCAAATGGAGCATTACAAGGGAACAGAATCCATTATTAAGCAAACGAGAGGCACAAAAAGTTTATTAATTAAACACAATATTTAAAAATAAGGTACTTGATAAAAAGATTATCAGAAAAGCACTTAAGGGGTTTGGAATTACCTTGGAATTAGAAAATGAGCATGTTTAAGGTAAAATGAGCATGTTTAGAGTAAAACGAGCACAAGAAAAGTATAATGGGCATGAAAAAAGATTAAACGAGCAAAACGAATATAATAAAGGGCAAAAAGGGCACATTAAGCATAAATAAAGCAAGGCAATCATGTTTTTTGGCAAGTTATTGTGTTTTGATATATACTACTGTTTCACATTGATTGAAGCTATTCAGGGCATAACTAGGATTATTTGAAGTATCTCAAAGTATGTATAAAAGTGCTTATTGCTTATAGTGTGTGATTATTACTGTGCATTTATTCCAAAGAGTTTATTTGTATGCAAAGTGCAACTATTTCATAAAATGCAGTCAAAATACAGCCATTTCAAAAAGTTTTGTGTGTTGGATGTGTCTCTTCACAGAGTGCCACCATTACAGAGTGTTTCTTGCACTGTACAGAGTTATTTAGCAAAGTACATCCATTTTGGAAAAGTTTCAGTGAGCTGTGTACTGTTTATTCACAAAGTGCAGTTACTTCAAAATGTTTTTTACTCTGAGCTTTTTCTGCCCAGTTTGTTCGTATGGTGCAGTTATTTTGAAATGTTTCTTGCACTGATAAGAGGTGATTTCCTTCTGTAAAGTGATTTCAAGAGTATTCTTGTGCCCAGGAGACTTATTTTGCAAAGTTCAGTTATTCAGAGACTTGTTGTGTTATTGGGCATAATTACAAGTGCATACATTTCTAGCATGTGTATATGTGTGCACGTTCGTATAGTTACAAGTGGACTTCGGTTGCATTGTGTTTTACTATAATTTGTTGCCATGGCATATGGATTTCGAAAACCATCACCACTTGTATTTGATCAGAATATTGCAGAGAACTGGAGAAGATTTGAGTAAGAGTACGAAATTTTTATACAAGCAGCTTATTCTGACAAAGATGCATGCACCAGGGCATTCATTTTGCTAAATCTAGCTGTGTCAAAGCCATTGCAAGAGAGTGTTCATTTGTATATGCACCAGCAGTATATGAAGGAGAAGGGAAAACCATCATATTAAATAAAATACTGTTATCAAAGGCTATATATCAAAGCGCTAGAGGAGTGAATATTTGTTTTTTATTAAAATTTCAGATCTACTGACTTCATTGTTTTTTATTTTAGAAGTTTTCTTCTTTTGTTGGTTGTTATATGAAAACCATCATATTGTTGCAGAGGCTGAATCAAGGGAAGACCCCGAGTGTTTGAAACACAAATTCAGGGGAATGTGCAACCCCCAGACAAATGTTACATTAGAGAGGCATTTGTTTTATACAAGAGATCAAAAGCCAGGAGAAACTTTTGCAGCTTATATCACTGAGGTGAGAAAGCTAAAATGTGTAGGTTTGGTGACTTGAAAGATGAGTTAATGAAGGACAGGATAGTGTGCGGTATTAATAGTGCTGCACTAAGAAAGATTTTGCTTCATGACAGTGATTTAACACTGAGCAAAGCTATTGAGATTTGTCAAGTACATGAAGTTACAGAAAGGCACACAGGTATGCTTGCAAGTGATAAGAGCATTGTTTCAACAGGCCCCAGAGCAAATGTAGACAGCATGCAACACGTGGCTAGCAGGAGTAGACCTAAGCACATGGCAGCTGTAACCCCTGCGAGTGTGGCAGGTAAAACCCAGTTTTCCAGCTAGTTCTAAGACTAGTTCAGTGAAAAGGACATGCTCAGTGCAGTACAAGGGTGAGTCAGCAAAACCCAAATCAAGCTTTATTGTTAACTGTCACAATTGTGGTGCCAATCATGAGTCTAAAGAGAAAAGTGCTTAGCATTTGGTCAGCAATGCCACAAGTGTAAAAAATGGAACCATTTTCAAAAGTTTTGCAAATCAAGTAAACCTCACACAGTTATAAAGAAGGGTCACTTAAAAAGGCAAGTTGATCATATAGAGAGCTGCAACCCTACTTTCTACATAGATGGTGTACCAGTAATTGGTGAAAAGGTTGATGCAGTAGATTTGTTGGCAAAGAACAAGGTGTTTTGTACTGTGCAGATCAATTGTAAATCCACTGAGCTCAAAGTAGACACTAGTTCAAAGTGTATTGTTATGTCAGCAGACACATTTGCTAAGGTGAGAGCTGGTCAGAAACTTAATGTGGCCAGTTGTGCGAAACTTGTTGCTTATGGAGGTGAAGAAATTCAAACTGAAGGCTTGGTAGTGCTTTCATGTTATTTAGCTAGGAACTGCTACAGCTTATTATTCTATGTAGTCGGAAGACCTGTGCATTCATTATTGGGTCTCAGAGACAGTTTGAGAATGAATCTATTTTCCTTTACCCAAGAAGTTCATCATGTAAGCACGTCTCAGTTCCAATTTTACTGAAGCTATTTTTTCAGAGTATGCTGATGTTTTCGATGACAAGTTAGGCAAACTTCCAGTTGTGTATTCTATGAAGTTAGACCCAGAGGTCAGTCCAGTGGTCAGACCGGCAAGAAAAGTTCTGATAGTTATGCAGAATAAAGTCAAAGCTCAGCTGGATAAAATGGTGCAGCAAGGTGTAATTTGTCCAGTTACAGAACCAACTGAATGGGTGTCATCCATGGTAGCAGGCCACAAAAAGGGCTCAGACAAAATCAGACTATGCATTGATCCAAGAGATTTGAACAAAGCATTAAAGAGACTGCATCATCCTGTGCATACTGTCGAGTAAGTTGCAGCCCTAATACCAAATGCCACTGTTTTTTCTGTCTTGGATGCAAAAATTTCATTCTGGCAAGTGATGCTTGATTGCAAATCTTCACTACTGACTACATTCAATACCGCATTTGGAAGATATAGATTACTCAGTATGCCATTTGGAATAAATTCTGTAAGTGAAGTCTTTCAGTGCGTGCCATAATAGTAGATGATTTATTCGTTGGAGGCAATGTGAAGCAGAGCATGACAGAAACCTTAGGAAAGTTCAAGACAGAGCATATGAAGTTAACTTGAAACTCAATCCTTTGAAGTATAAATTCAGACTACTAGAAGTAACATACGTAGGTCATTTGTTTACTAGCGCTGGCTTGTGACCAGACCCATCCAAGCAAGCAGCCATTTTTGAGATGCCAGCACCAGATAATGTTCAAGCTCCACAACATTTTCTTGGTATAGTTAACTATTTAGGCAAGTTTATACCAGACTTCAGTGAGTTGACAGCATCTTTGAGAGAGCTAATGTACAAAAATGTTACATGGTCTTGGTTGGAACAGCACCAGAGAGCATTTGAAGACCTTAAGCAGAAAATTGCCACATCACCTACATTAAGATATTTATGATGTCAATAAACCAGTAACTCTTTCCTGTGAAGCTTCAAAATTTGGCCTTGGCTCAGTTATTCTTCAAGAGGGCAGAGCAGTAGTGTATGCATATAGAACTCTTACCCAAACTGAAATGCAATATGCTTAAATTGAGAAAGAACTTTTGGCAATAGTATTTGCATTTTCAAAGTTTCATGATTATATTTATGGAAAAGCTATTCAGATTGAAACTGATTACCAACCTCTAGTCACTATTTTAAAGAAGCCTATGCATTCGGCTCCAGTGAGATTACAAAGAATGTTGCTCAGATTGCAAAAGTCCAACTTCAAAATGGTCTATACAAAAGGCAAACTTCTTTATCTGGTTGATACCTTATCCAGATTGCTCAGAAATACAACAGAAGAGCTTAATGCAGAGAATTTTGACTTTGATGTTATGGAAGTGCGTAGTTTTTCTACCACAAGAATTGATGAGCTGAGAGATCATACAAAGACTGATCCAGTTTTGCAAAAGCTCAACCACTTCATTAATGTTGGATGGCTATCAAAGTAATCTAGTGTACCACCTGAAGTGCAAACTTATTTTCCTTTCAGAGGTGAAATGTTGATGGAAGATGGCATTATTTTCAAAGGTCCTAAAATTGTTGTTCCTGTTTCCTTACAACGTGAATACATCCATATTTTGCATCATGGTCACCCAGGTTCTGAATCTACCAAAAGAAGGGCGAGAGGACTAGTATTTTGGCCTTCTCTAGCAAAAGATATTGATAAGTACTTTCTTCTTGTTCAGTACACAGTAGTACTAAACCACATTTGCAAAAAGAACCACTTCAGCTAATTGAAGTTCCTAAACTACCTTGGTCAGCAGTAGCAAATTATATTGTATGTGTGCTTTATATTCAAGTGAAACAATCAGCATTACTTAGTGTTGGTAGACTCTTATTCGAACTAGTTTGAGATCGATGTACAACCTAACCTAGCGTCCACTGCTGTTATCACCAGGTTGAAATGTCATTACTCAGTCCATGGGAGTCCACAAAAGATTATGTCTGACAATGGTACCCAATTTACCAGTCAGTTGTTTCAGAAATTTGCAAAAGAATGGGACTTTGTAAATGTTACTAGTAGGTCAGACTACTCACAGTCAAATGGACTAGCTGAACATGCAGTACAGAGTGCAAAGCAATTACCAGAGAAGTCAAAGCGTGATAGTAGCAATGACTTTTTGAATTTACTCAATCTCAGAGACATACCCCATGACAATATACTTGGCTCGCCTGCTCAGAGACTTCTGCCTAGGCAAACCAAAACAACCTTGCTATCAGTTCCAGTTTGGTGAGGCCTAAAGCTAAGAACTGCAGAACAATCAAAGCCCAACTACTCAAAAAGCATGCCTTTCAGAAGTCCAGCTATGATAAATCGCGCAGATTAATCCATTAAAGAAGGAGAGACAGTGAGGATACAAACAATGAAAGGTTTCGACCAGATTGGTCAGGTAACAGGTATATGTGCCAAGCGGAGATCCTACTTCATAGAATCTGAATGTGTTGAGTACAGGAGAAATTGCAGATGTCTTCTTCCTGTATTAGAATCAATATTGCAGCATTATTCCTATGATACAGACTCTAGATCTCAGAGCAATCCAAACAATGTTCCTGTTGCAGAACGTGTCTTAACTTCTACTTCCTTTCCTGATGATGTTCCTGATGTCCCCAAAGTTGAACATTTAGCAGAGATAGTCCCAGTTGCTAGACCTAGTTCTGTTTTCTATGTCACACAATTTGGTCTTATTTCCAGACCTAGTGTGAAATACACAGCAACCTGGACGTAATTGTCTATATGTGTTTAGTTCTATATAATTGCATGGCAAAGAATTATTTTGTATCAATTGCATGTCAATTAATGTTGTCTATAATGCATGACTCATTTCTTGAAGAGGGAGGATGTAGAATAATGTATGTTGTACCTTTAAGAACCATTTCCATGGACAGCACATGCATATAAATAGCAAGCATGTGCTAGCTTCAGTGCCATTTTACGAGTGGAGCCAGAGAGTGAGCATGTATGAGTGTAATAGCTAGTTTGCTTATACGTTTATCTAAGTTAGAGTTATTAAGCCCCAATCCTGCTACGTTTGTACATAATAAAGCTGCTTGAATAGAACCCACAGATATTCGTCTGTTTTACCCTGACCAGACAATTGACAATAGAATAACAGATTTTGTATCAGCATGAATTTTCTGAAAGGTATAAAGTCTGAAACTCAAATGTCTGACATTATTTTCTAATGTCAATATTTAATGATTTGGGTACTTTTCTGTTATCGGGGCAACACTTCTAACGTGCACGCAATGACTGCACAGTGGTTAGCCTTGAAGTGGTTGTTTTGAAAGAGAAAGAAACACATTAAAAATCATGTTCCTACATATCCTTCTTATCACTCACTTAAAAGCATTCACTTAAAAGCACGTTATGTCAGGATAATGTTATCTTGATTTTTTAAAGGGCTTAACAAAGACCCTAAGCAAAAAAAATGTGTTAAATGGATAGACTTTCCTTGCTGCAGAGTGTGAGTTGGTAGTCAAACATCCAAACACATAATGGAAAAGTCCCATAATAATAATAATAAATGTGGCTGGAACCCAACCACTGTGTTAACTAGTGTGCGACCATAAAAAAACAAATTAGTAAACAACAAATGGAACTGCAGGTCATAACAGGCAATAGCAGGACTCTTGAAAATATCACCAACCCAACAACTTTCGAGCTGTTTCTGAAACTTAAGGCATACGGTTATTTTCATGCAGTTCGCTTATGTCATATATAGAAAAAAACAGTCAAGTTGCTCAACAGGCTCCTACTCATCAATCACTTCAGATAATGACTGCCTTTAGTATTCTTCAGCTCAAATTAAAAACAAAAGGTCAGCTCGGTAAATAACGCTGAATTGTCATGTTACTTCCACTCCGCCTCCTCCTATTAAACTTAACTTCCCTTCTCATTCAGCAACCTGTTTACCATCAGTTGTCCACATTTTAACGTGGTCCTTCAGGAAAGTAACATTCGAGTTAAATCTCATCTGCAGGTTTCTGTATACAATTTTGTAATTCTGAGTGACAGGAAAATAAGTGTGTGTGGTATACACAATAGGAGCAGCAGTGAGATCATTGTGAGCATGTGATTGCAAGTGCTCACTAGAAGTGTTGCCCCGATAATGGAAAAGTGCCATGATTTGCCACTAATTTGCCAGAAAACCACAATTTTATAAAATACGGAACAAAAATATGAGGCAAACATTTGGACATTCTGTGAAAATCTGTACAGTTGAGAGGTATGTGTATATACATACATTCATATACACACACACACTCACACACACACACACACACACACACACACACACACACACACACACACACACTAACATCCGGAGTGCAATATATGTGCACTGTGTTAAAGCAATGTGTGTGGGAGAACATTATCAGAGAAAGTTAGTCAGCACATTGTCTTCTATTAGCTGGCTATTTGATCATTACTGCTACATAAATAAGTAGCCCTCAGGAAGTATGATCCAAAGTCTGGAAGTCTGGAGGTTCAAAAAGGGATAGGAAAGAACTTACCTGAATAGACAGGAATGGAATCAGGGTCTGGGGTGACTTATAGCTTGGAATTTTATGTTGACAGCCTTACTGCTTAAAAAGCTATGTGGGACTTTATATGGTCAGTACGGAGTAATGAACAGTACTGTTTTTCTTCTGAAATACCTCTCAACCTGCAGACATTGAAAATAGGAACAAAGGCCCTTGAAAACTAGGTACATTCAGCAAAAAATCTGGACATCTAATTTACATAAAATTCTGGCTACCAAATAGCACATAACTCTTCCCACTTCCAGTAAGAATATGTACTATTACTCAGAAAAAAACATGTTTAAAAAAACAGAGTGACACAAATAATGAAAACTTAGAAGCACACAAAGTGTAAAAGCTGTAGATGTTAATGAACTGTACTGCAAAATTCTACCATACAAGGTCATTTATTTTTGTTTCAGAAAAATAGAGATGTAAGTTGTGTCTTCTTTTTCTTTAAATTACTGGTGTCACCAGTACATAGGTCAAGTAGTGTGGTTTTCTGTGAACTAGACAGCTTCAAAAAATATTCATATGGGTGGCATCAGCAAATTGTGTGAATGGGTAAATCAAACCTGAAAATAGACATACCAACAAAAATTATGTAGGGATAAATCAGGCTCGAAAGTAGGAACACTCTCCCAAATTAGGGACAGTTGAGAGGTCTGGTGTATTGCTTTGTTTTGCAACTGAAAGACAGAAAGATAGTTAATTTCATATATCTTGTGAAATACAGAATAAAATTTGTGTTTTTTTTTTTTTTTTATTTTTTATTCAACAGAAGCAGATATACATACTTATGGAACCAGCATATATACTCTGTACCTAATATTCTGCATCAAAATTGCCTGGTCACAACAGCTTCTAAATGCATAAATTATAACTCAAGTACAAACATTCTTGGAATGCACAGAGTCAAGATGCTGAACTTACACACAGAACCAATAGTAAATGATATCACATACTCAGGCCATGAAGACATATCATATGATATCGCATACTCATATCATTAGTACATAGCCACACCTTTCCACTGTACAGATTTTTGCAGAATGTCCAGATTTTTGCATCATATATTTGGTCCGTTTTTCATAAAATTGTGGTTTTCTGGAAAAATTTGTGGCAAATCATTAAAGACTGAAGTTAGAAAATAACAACAGACATTTCTGTTT
The DNA here is from genome assembly GCF_019279795.1 of Protopterus annectens. Taxonomy (NCBI): domain Eukaryota; kingdom Metazoa; phylum Chordata; order Ceratodontiformes; family Protopteridae; genus Protopterus; species Protopterus annectens. Next base: position 1,408,181,758 of record NC_056733.1, read on the forward strand.
CAGACTTCATACCATTCAGAAAATTCATGCTAATGTAAAACCTATTATTTTATCAACTCTCTAAATCTGTAAGAGCAATATTTAAAAATTGTCCTATTTTTGAGCCTTTGTCCCCACTTTTATTTATGGCTTTGCCCAGATTTCTTGCTCTAAGAGGTTGAGTGGTTTGAAAATAGCCAATTTACTAGTGGATAAATTTAATTCTAACTTCACTCACCCCTATATTCCCAAATCCCATGTTCACATCTATACTCCCTTGAACTCTCCTAAAACAAGTCACCAAAGTTCTTTCCAAGGCCAAGAACACTGCTTCTGTAGGACCAGATAACATACCAGGCTACCTACTGGCCAGCATGACATGTCAAACCCTCTTTGGAGACTAGTCAATGCCACCTCCAAATAGGCTTTGTGCTGGATGAGTGGAGGACAACAATAGTCATCCATCTGCACAAAGCTGAGGGCCTGGGTCAATACACACCTATAATCTGACCAACCTCATCTGTAAGGCCATAGAAAGGATCATCATGTAAATATTAAATAAAGTACAGTTCTGTAAAATCTTACCATAAAAGTAGATGTCCTTCTCTTCATTGTTGCAGTATTCATCAAAGAAGGTATGTCCCACCCTGGGTACAGCCAGTATAAAAAGCCCTAAAGAGATATTGTACGCCACATTTATGCTTCCCACACAGAAAGTAGAGCAAAAAAGGGATGTATGGATGCAACTACCTAGAACTGAATTGCCCCAGAAGAAAGCAGTCACCATAGGACAAAAGAGTCCATGCACATCCAGAAGGAAAAAATGCAGAATAAACAAGAGGGGGTTGGAGGGAGGGGGTGAATACTGCAACAGTAAAAAGAAGGACATCTACTATTATGGTAAGATTTTGCACAACTGTACTATGTCCTTCTATATCACTAATCAAGTATTCATCAAAAAAAGGGAGAGTAAAAAAGCTCAAGAAATAGAATAGCCCTCCACAAACCCATATAAAATGGTTTCAGCAAAACCTTCTCTGGCCCTAGAAATCATATCCAACTTATAATGCCTAGTAAAGGTATGCACTGAAGACCAAGTAGCAGCTTCAAGGATGGAATTGGTGTTCAACCCCTTGAAGAAGGCACTAGAAGAGGCAACAGACCTAGTGGAGTGAGCTCTAACAAAAGTAGACAGAAATTTGTCGTGAAAAGAATAGCAGTAGGAAATGGGCTTAGATATCCAGGAGGAGAAGGTTTGCTTAGAATTATCCAAACCCAAATACCTGGGATGAAAGGAAACACAAAGCTGATCAGACTTATGAATAGTTTTAGTTTTATCCAAATAGTACCTGAGCTGTCTGTGCAAATACAAAGTATGCAGGACCCTCTCACTAGCACACTGAGGGGACGGGGAAAAAAGGAAGGGAGTTGTACCAACTGATTCAAGGAGAATTTATTTACTACCTTAGGTATAAATAAAGGATTAGTATGAAGTGACACCCTATCCCTGTGAGAAACCAAAAAAAGGAGAAATGGCCATAAGGGCCTGAAGCTCAGAAACCCTCCAAGCAGAAGTAAGAGCCAGCAAAAAAACAGTCTTCCAGGGAAAAAGTTGCAAAGAAGCAGCATCTGTAGGCTCAAAGAGAGCCTGATTCAATTTTTCCACAACAAAATTAAGGTCCCAAGGAGGAGGAGGAATAGGTTTCCTTGGAGGTCTAATATGCAGGACGCCTTTAAGAAATTGTTTGACCTCAAAACAACACTTAAAGGGGGATTCAAGGGCAGATAAGCAGAAATGGCTGAGAAATGGGTCTTCACAGAAGAATAGGCCAAGCCAGACTGGAGCCACTTGCACAAATAGGAGAGGACCAGATGCCCCCCCACACTGAAAAAGGATCCTAGTTACAAGCATGGCACCAGACAGAAAATCTTTTTCCATTTGGACATATAAGAGTTTCTGGTTGAGGGTTTCCTTGCCTACTGTAAAACACTGAGCATGTCTTCAAAAAAGAGATACATGAAAGGGATCAAAACCCTATCACCCGCAATGTCAGTTGCAGAGTGGACAAGTGGGGATGGATGAGAAACCCCTTGTCCTCTGTGAGAAGATCCAACCAGTGAGGTAACTTGTGATGATGGCCTCTGGCCAGATGCATTAAGAGGGAGAACTAGTGCTGTCTCAGCCAAAAGGGAATCACTAGCAAGAATTTTTTTTTTTTGAGGGGTGGTCCACCTGAATCTTCTGCAGGACTCTTGGAAGTAGAGGACGAGGAGGGAAAGCATAAAGAAGCCAGTGTCCATCTTCCATGCCAGATGGCATGGCATTCTGGAACAGAATAGAGGAAGCTGTCTGTTCAGAGGGGAAGCAAAAAGATCTACTTGAGGAATACCCCATCAAAGGACAATGCCCAGAAACACGTCTCTGTGAAGCATCCATTTGTGACCCTGTGTTTTGGACCAGCTCAGGGAGTCTGCCACTAGATTGTACTCTAAAGGAATGTATACTGCCTGAAGAGTTAACTGATAACTGAGATCCATTTCCCAGGCCTGAAGCACCATCCTGCAGAGGAGGTAAGAGTTCATGCCCCCCCACGCTTGTTGACATACCACATCTGTTGATGTGGTCCGACTTCTGATGTGAACACCAAAGACCCTGAACTTTCAGGCCTCAAGCAGATGCCCTATGTAGCTCGACTGAAGAAACTCCAGCTGTACTCGGTTGCATACCGCCTACTCAGAGGTGATCTCTGCCTGACATACAAGGCTATGTCCAACCCAGAATTGATGGACATGCTCCACCTAAAGAAAACTATATCCCCTCGAGCCACATGCTCCAGTGATCTAAACCTCACCACAACAATAAATAGGATGTGCTGGAGGGATAGATTCCTGTCCCAGAGACTTCCCATGCTCTGGAACAAGATTCCAATCTACATTAGGCAGAGCTCCACGCTAACCCTCTTCAAGAGAAACCTTGACGAGTGGATGGGAAACAGAAAGTTTACCCCAGGGATCACTTCGATGGCTCTGCTGGACAGAGGCACAGGGAACTAATCTAAGGAGGCAGCGAAAGCCAACACATTCCAGCTAGGCTTATAAATGCCTTCGGGCAGATAGCCTAGTACCTACCTATGAACCTCTGACCAAGAGAAGCCTCCCACCCCATTTTTGAGACATTGGTGAACAGCTCTTGAGAAGGAACTGGAGGCTGAAAGAGCCAGCCTGGGTTACGAGTGAGCTGTTATATCCACCACTCTAATTCCTTCTTGAGACAGAGAAGGAGAGGTACACTGAAATTCAGAGGGTGGCAATGCTGCAGCCAAACTGACTTGAGGTAGCATTGAAGCTTCCGCATATGCAGTCTGGCAAAAGGAAGCATTGGAATAGAAGAGGCCATTAATTCCAGGTTCCAAAGAAACTCCCTGGCTGGCGTGACCATCAGAGGAAGAAGAGATGGAAAGAAGGCTGTCAATGACAACACCTTTGAAGGCAGAAGAGATACCAACATTGGCACCATCACCGACAACAATAAACTAGTTTCATATCTGTTCCTCGACCTGTCCAAAGCCTTTAACACTGTCTCCCATTTCCTCCTCCTAGACAAACTCTCTCATTTAAGATTCTCTCTTCCCACCATATTCTGGTTTTCTAGCTATCTCTCTAACCATCAGTAAGCTGTTAAATGACACTCTGCTCTATCCCTTCCCCTAATCGTCCCAATGGGTGTCCCCCAAGGATCCATACTGGTGCCAGTCCTCTTTAATATTTTCACCAACCTACTTTACACTTCTTGTCCCAACTCTACACTTGTTCAATATGCAGATGATTCAATGGTCATCACCATTGCTGACAATCCATCTGACCTCCACTCTACTACCCAGGCATCATTCAACACCGTAAAGACATGGCTTTGTGATAACAAATTAATTCTCAACCCTAAGAAAACTAAGCTCCTACTCTTCCTCCCAAAAAACCTCATTCATCTCAAAACTACATTTTCCATCCTATCAAGCAATAGCACTATCATTACTGCTGAACTGAGCACTAAACTGCTAGGAGTCATAATAGACGATCAGCTTAAATTTGATCTCCAAGTCACTACCTCTATCAAAAAGACTCACCAGAAACTTGGACTCCTTTACCGTACAAAAGACTTCTAACCAATACAGCCAGAATCTCTCTCTCCTATGAATTTCTTCTTCCCACCCTTCTCTAAAGCTGTCAAATATTCACAAATCTTAATACCATACTCATAACTAAACTCGAAACTACAATAAGGTTGCTAGATTTGCTGCAAACCAAACCTACAAGTCACACCATTGCCTGTCTCTTAAACAATTGGACTGGCTCGAATTCCCTCATTTGCTGCTACTACATCAACTGCAAATAATCCACTCCATCCTCTATCTACCATCTTTCTGCCCTAGCCTTCTATCTATTATATCTAAATATTCCCCAACCAGGACACTGCGCAGCTCAGACCAGGACTTCCTACAGATCTATCAAACCAAAACAGGGTGCTTACTCTATAACTATAACCCTGCTGCAACTTGGAACCAACTACTCCTACAAATCAGGTCGCTTAACCAAACCAAGCATTTCAAACTAGCCACTCGGAGATACCTAACAAATAAATGGTCCTGCCACTGTAGTCATCCCCCCTAAAACTACCCAACCTTAGCTTCTGTTCCTCCTCCCTCCATTCTCCTTCACTGTCTAGCTTAATAATCATCTACCCCTCTGTCTCTATGCTTAACTACTTCATCCCCTTACTACTCCTCCTGTACCTATACTGTATATAACCACTTAGGAATTAGGAACATTGTATTCCTTTCATGGCATTGCACCTAAGTTTTTCCAGTATGATTTCTGACATTGTACCCAACTGCTTTTCTGTATGATTTATTGTAAATGTTATCTCTCTATTTGTTTAGCTGCAAATGAAAATGTCTTCCTGTTTGTAAGTAAAATATAAATACTGACTGCGGAGCTTTTCTCCTCGGGTCTCCACTAAAAACAAGCTAAATGCTCAGCTGGACTAACCCGGTTAACAAATATAAAATTAATAAATAAATAAATCTGAATCCTGCATCCCAGATACACATGATCTTTAGAGAAAAATAGGACAGACTTTTGGAAGTTGATAATAAACCCCAGACATTGAAGAGGAGAGATGGCAAACTGCAGACCGAATTGACTGGGAGAAGGCACCTGAAACAACAGGTTGTCTAGATAAGGAAACATCTGAATACCTTGGAGCCTGCAGAAGGCAATCACAGGAGCTAGGCATTTTGTGAATACCCATGGGGCAGTAGAGAGGCTAAAGGGCAAAACAGAGAACTGAAAATGTGAGGAAGACACAGAGAAATATGAAAACTTCCTGAGGAGGGGGTGAATAGGGATATGAAGGTAAGCATCTTTCAGACACCACTAAAGCCTGGAGTAATAAAAGAGGAACCAGAGTTTGAAGAGCAAGCATCTGAAAAGAAGGGATCTTAAGAAAGGTGTTGTGCCAGGAGAAATCTAAAATAGGCCTCCAAGTGCCCTTAGTTTGAGGAACCAGGAATATCCAGGAATAAAACCCCCTTCCCAGCTGGGTGTGGGGGAGACAGGCTGAATGATCCTTGGTTCAACATGGACCCTACAGCCTCAGAGAAATGAAGAAGTTGCTCTAGAGGAGGTTGAGGAATCAATGAAAAAGTAGGGAGAGATTTCCATATTATGAAGTAACCCTGATGGATGATAGAAAGAACCCAAGTGTCTGAAGAGATGTGATACCAATTTGGAAAACAAAGGGAGAGCCAAAGGGCTAACAGAACGTGGTCTAAAAGAAGGGGGCCAAATTGTCAAAGAAAAGCAGGCTTATCAGATAAAGGCAGCTTTCGGGCCACAGAAGGCTGAGAAGCCTTAGCAGACGGGTCCCGCCTCCCACCCTTCCTGCCCTTTGAGGCCTGGCAGGGTTGCCTGCAAACAAAAGCAGACAAAAGGATAATTCCTCTGGAACTTAAGAACAGGAGAGACAAAAATATGTTTAAAGTCTTGAAAGGCTTTGTCTTTGTCTTGAAGAGATTTATATATGTCAGCAGCAGCAGCAGTCCCAAAAAGATGTGTATTATCCAAAGGAGCATCCAACAACTTGGCTTTAATGTCCTCAGGTAAAGACTGGAGGCAAAGCTAAGAGTAAAGCCTCACGACTTACCCAAAAGCTGCAGCCCTAGAAGAGGCATCAGCAGCAGCATTGCTACCCTTAATAGAATGGCGAAGCACTTGAGAAGCAGAACCTAAAAAAACATAAGGCAGAGGAGTTGCCATCAGAATCGGGGGGGGGGGGATAACCTGACAAACTTGAGCTACCAAGGCCAGAACATACCTAGTCATGTGGGTCTGATAATTAATTGCCCTAAAGGCCAAAGCAGAAGCAGTGTAAACTTTCTTGCCAATTCTCTCCATTGCCCTGCTATCCTTATCAGAAGGCAGAACCACAATGGGGCACATATCTGGTATTGCTAAATACTCAGTACTGCAACAAAGCATTCAAACCAACTGGCAAAATGGCATTCAAACTGGTAGCAAAAGAAGTTCTAGGTAGTTGCGTACATACGTTCTTTTTATGCCCTATGTTCTCTGCAGGGAGCATAAATGTAGTATACAGTGCATATAAGATCTCTTTTAGGCTTTTTTTACCGGCTGAGCATCGGACTGGCCAGAGAGGGACATCCCTTCTTTGAAGAATACTGCAACAGTGATATAGAATGACATCATAGGTTACCTACAAATGCTTGACCCCGTGCTAGTTTGATTTTGTCAAGGGCAAATCCTGCCTACTTACCCTGGTCAACTTCTTTGAAAATGTTACTGAAGCAATGGATGAGGGAAAATCAGTACACATCTCATATCCAAACATCACAAAGGTATAAGACATCATTCCATATGCATTGTTAATAATCTCTCCTAGCTAAATGTAATCCCCATGTAACTCATTGGATAGCAACTGGCTCACAAATAAAACTCAGGAAATCAGAGTAGATGTTTCTACCTCCTCCAAAACAGCCGTCACTAGTGGTGTACCACAGGATTCAGTGCTTGGGACACTTCTCTTTGGCAATTACTTCTCAGAGGTCAAAGCTATTCTTAAAGGTTTATGGCTGACTAAGTTTGCAGATGTCTGTAAACTTGCTTTCATCAAAAACTTTCCAGAGGGCACCAAGACCCACAAAGAGGCCCTTTTCCAAACAAGTAGCTGGTATCATAACCATGAAAAAAAAACTAAATGCCAAAAAATGTACAATGGTATCCTTCAGCAAGCCTGACTTCCCTTGTAACTATCACATCAACAACATACCCCTGAAAATTGATCTAGCAGTTAAAGACTTGGGAACCTGTGTGGAGAACAATCTGTCTTTTGATCACAATGTATCCACTATTGTAAGAAAGTCCTTTTTCATTGTGCAGCTTATTAGTAAGGTATGGCATCTAGGCCCAGGGATGTGATCATTTCACTGTTTTGGCACTTATTAGGCCAATCATTGATATAATGGTATAATGACCCACTTGATAAGAACCTACCCAAACACTTAACACAACTTGAATAACCACAACACTTTCTCACCAAGAAAATCAAGGATATAAACCATAAAAACTACACTGATTATCTACAATTATCTATAAAATGAATGCTATTTAATATACAAATATTCAAGCTGTTTTGTAAATGGAAAAACAATAATAAAATTCAAATTTCACCCTGTAAAATTATAAAAGTTTCTAACAAAGACAGTAGGACAGTTAAAATACTAAGGTTGTATAGCATAGCATGCAGCATTTAGCATGAATAGTGTATGATTTACATATACTAGACTGTTTATTTTTATTAGCAAAGAAAGCTAAACAAGCCACACAACTTGCAGTATCTTACAGCTGATACACAAATACTTTGGGGACATTCAAAAGGGTTAGCTAGCTGCTTAACATTACTACAACACTGCTGGTGTGGTCTAGCAGTGCTTAGCAACAGTCAGTCCAGAGACATTCAGCAAAATCTCACTAGCAACTCATTTGCATATCTTAGGATCAAACACTACTGTGTTGAGTGTTCCCATTACCAACCGATGCAACTGTTACACAGATATACATATACACATACACATAACCTGATACAATAACAGTCATGCCCTTACACACACACACACACACACACACACACACACACACACACACACACACACACACACACACAGCCTCACAGTACTCAGATGCTGCAGTAGTAACAGACCCCTTGCTGCCTATTTGGTCCTCAGTGCTCTGCTTCAAAATGGCATGGTAAAGTTGTCTTTGAATTGCCCGGCCTCACTGTTTTGACTGCAGTGTTTGGCTCAGGAAGGCACATGGTTAATTACATTAGTCACACCCCTGGACACTATTTTCATGTGGCATGATCCAGTAAGACAGATGTAAGGCTACAGAACATCCACTTTGAATTGTTCCCTCACAATACTCTGATCAGTTCTATTAGAAGCAGGATTGCACCATACATTGTTTTTGAATACACCTCAAAGTTTTTGCAGTTTCATCTAAAACACATTGCATAAATGAAATGAATATACAGTGGAGGCATAGAAATAGCACCAGTGAAAATATTGTTAATACTTCCATTCTGCCTTACGATCAGAAATGCAACCCGATCTTACTCTAATCATCTGTTCAAATTTTGTAAGAATGAATTCAAACAATTTTGGTTATAGCTCACTACAGACCATATTCAAACAATTCAATAACAAAACAGATGCAGATGTATAGTACATACATGTTATTCAGCACACAAATGCCTACAAATCGTGCAATTTTAATCATAAATGTGTTTTAGGTATGTATAACTCATAGAAGGAAGATGTGAAATCTGTTTTTATATATTAGTAAAAAAATGTGAATGATATGATGACAACAGTGCTACATGTTTCAGCATCAGGACATCTGAAAGTGGCATCTAGTCTTCATTTTTTCCACTTTTTATTAAGGAGTAAAAATGTTTTTCCACATTTCTTAACAAGTATGAGCAATGTTGAAACCAAAAATGACTGCAGTGCACCTTAAGCACAAAATATATTAAGCACATATCTAAAAATGAATGAAACTTTATATATGTATATGGGTCCACTTCACATGACTGACAATCAAAATATTGAATTTCATTTGACTGAGACCACAATACCTAATTTTCAAAATACTGAAAACCCATTTGACTGAATCTCATTATACTGAAAGCTTACAATCCTGAATTTCAAAATATTGAATTTTAAGCTACAGATGTGATGTGTTTTCCTTCACCTATTACTTGCTTGTGATAAAAACACATTACTGTAACTTAAAGTGCCAACTGTCTGAATACCGATAGTGCAGAAAGTAGTGTTGTAGTGTTTTTAAATGTGGGTATGTCTCTTTACAATTTTATGGGAAGTATCTAAAGTAATATGGCAGATGTTGTGTGTGTTCCCAGCAGTAGTGGCAGCGTGTAAAGTACTGTAAGGTAAGTAAAAGGAATATGCCCTTTTCCCCACTGTAGTGCAATCCTGGAGTTAGTATATATATATATATCTATATATATATATATATATATATATATATATATATATATATATCTATATATAGTTGGGGGGTGTGGGGGGGGGCGCATGTCCCCACATAATTTGACTTTATATCATCCAGTTTCTGTTAAGAGGGTAAGTAAGGAGCTTTTAAGTTTTGGTAAGAGTTATTCGTTGGTGTTGTAAGTTTGCATATCTGTGGCTTAAAATTTCAGTATTTTGAAGTTCAAGATTGTAAGCTTTCAGTATAATGAGATTCAGTCAAATGAGTTTTCAGTATTTTGAAAATTAGGTATTGTGGTCTCAGTCAAATGAAATTCAGTATTTTGAATTTCAGTCATGTGAAGTGGACCCATGTGTGTGTGTGTGTGTGTGTGTGTGTGTGTGTGTGTGTGTGTGTGTGTGTGTGTGTATATATATATATATATATATATATATATATATATATATATATATATATATATATATATATATATATATATATATATATATATGCATGTGCTGTATTTTCTTCTGTAAATGGATATGAAATAGCAAAACTAAATAAATACATTAAATGTTTCAGAAAAGTATTAATACCTTTAAGAAAAAATGACATACTAGAGCTGAAAAATAGGATTGTTTAATTTTGCTATAGTATATTTCTATAACATTAAAATAGTCTAGTAAAATTCTCTCTCAAAAAGGATAAATAATTTTCAACATAAATATTAAACATTTAAAATGAAAAAGGATAAATAAGATATACAGGGTCAGGTGCGTGATATAATTAATATTACATACAACAGGGGCTATGACTCAGACTTCATGAGTGGCAGTTTATCTAATCTCACTTCTGTGTGGGCCTGCCCAGACAAAACATAATCCTGCTTTTAATCAATGAATTGTTATAATACAAATTTATATGAAAACACTTCAGCTAATTAGTACTGACTAACTGTTTCCTACAGTCTGTGAAGAGGTTCATCTTCCTAAATTTCTTTTAGTCTTAATGTTGTTTAAAACTGTACATGTACCACTGTCTTACACACCAAGCACAGCATCTGTAGTCCATGGATATAAGCAGCCTCAAGTAATTTAAAACCTGCACTGGGCTTTCCCTGTTTAAATTTTCTTCTTCAATCCCTTTGAGTTGTTTTGGATTACTATCCAATGTAACAAAATATCTTACATTTCCAAGAAAAGTGACTCACTGCAGATAGTCCCCCTAGTGTTATAGCACAATTCTAAAATGCAGCATTGTTTTAAACCTCATGCTAAAGAAAAGTCATATATAATCATTTTGATAAGAGCCCGATAGCTTTGTTGATTTAACTGTTTGTGAGCCAAGGACTATAATGTGTTAGTCCCCTTGTCTCATAGCTCTCTCCAGCCCAAAACCAAAGTACTGGGTGAGGATGATTGCTAGGGTGGGGAGACAAGATTCTGTGGTTCCATGGACTGACCCAACCCAGTGGACAATCATGCTGTCAAGAGGCTACATAAACTGCCAGCAATGGGTAATCTATAGGTTCTTATCCTGGTGAGCCATTGTACAGAAGCATGATCAATGACAAGTTGGAAGATCTATCCAAGTGATTAACAGTAGAGAGCATCCAAGGCCTACTAGCTGATCAGGCATTCCCTCCTACTAATAAAGTATTAGCTTTCCACATCAGTGAACTTTCAGTTCAGATACATCACTGAATGCTCCTTGTCCCCCCATCTCAGACAGCACAGCCTACAGACCTTCCTCTGATGCATCTACCTTTTACAAAAATAACTCATGTCAGAAATTAAGTGTTACCAGAGTAAAGTGTGGAAAAAGAATCATTTGCAAAAGACAGAATGTCCTGATTCTGGACTCCATTATTGTGAGAAATCTGATGTACTGTAATATTAGCTTTGTCCATGTGCTCCCTACCCCCTAGATTTTAAACTCATTGCACCCAGAATGCTTAATTGACTTAAATGCCTTTACTACAACAACTGTTGTTTTCTTTCAGTGAAAAAGGCAAGAAATTAATCTGAAAATATTTAATTCCATCAACAGTAGCAATATCACAAGGTGATCTGCTGTGGCGACCATTACCGGGAAAAAGCAGAGAGAGAGAGAGAGAACAGTAGCAATATCTTTCAGTTAATTAAAAACTATTTGGTTTATTTCAGTTCCTTCACTCTTTGGTTTGGGTTAAACCTTACACAAATTAGTCTCCATTACATAAACCACTGCATCTCTAGTCAAATGGTCTGCGTAGCTTTCAAGTCATCTAAGATCTGCACTGGTCCCTCCCTGTTATAGTACTCAAGAAGTTCCAGATAGTTCCTGTGGACTCCCTTCCAAATCCAGCAAGACTTTTAACATTTCAAAGAAACTCAAACCACTGAGATATCTCCGCTGCTGCTGTATCTGGAACATGACCGTGACATTATTTTAAACCTAAAGCCAGCTAAAGAAGGTTCTGGTATAAGCAATTAGCTCATGGCCTGGCAGCTGACCTCCCTTAACCCTGCATATCCCAAGTTCAGAGCAAGGACTGTAATGTCTGAGCCCCACCCCATCACAACCTCATAAACTAATATTCTGTCTCTGCCACAGAGGAATGTGAATGTTCCTTTTTTTATTCACACAACTGACCAAAACAAGCTTGTCTATGAATAGCTCTTCATTAAGAAATGTACAATCCGTTGCATAACATGACTCAGTAATTCTGCTGTTGATTGCCAGAGACCTTTATTATTTCAGGATATCCTTACTGTAATAGCACTGCTTACTTTCAACCTGAGCTCCTTTGAATAATTATGCGAGGCGGAGTCTACAGCTCTGGTAGTTTTGTTAAGAGCCTCACCAAACTCTGAAGTTTTTCTTGGTTAGGTCAAAGATTTGGAAAATATGATAATTTTATATTAGTAGCTGCATTGTACTCCAAAAGGTCATGTAGCCAAAAATGTGCAGTTTTGTGTCTTTATTTATATACGTATTACTACTTGGATGGATGCATATCTGTTTAGACATTTCAAACTGCAGGTATACAACACAGACCTGTGAAATGAAACAATGCACTGAGCAGGAACTAACCAACTCATGAAGTGAATAATTAGCACATTTTTCAGTCACTGCATAGAATGTTTTACTGACGTTAAGCATCACAATGCTGTTTTGGTTGTATTTTACAAGACAATTTTTTTTCTAAAAGTTAAAGTGTAAACGGGATTAGGATTATCTTCATCATCTTAAACTTTATAAGACCGATACTGACTATTCTGGTAACTAGCCACTAAGATGATACTACACTGCAGTTATTTATGTGCTATTATAATAAATCTGGGCATTGCTAGCACTTTCATTTGGTTTTAGTACACTGTACCTTGTTTAGTGATTTTTTCCTAAATAAATTGCCTCACTAGGTCTGGAAAGCATAAATGCATTTTCCAAAAATGCTGCTGAACATTATTTACGTCAATGGTGCTTTTTCAACAAAGAAATACCCAGAGATCATGACAACTAAAGCAATGTAGACAAAATCAAAATCTATGTTTGCTGCTTATATAAAATTTTTTAGTATCACTATTCACAGTATGCAGAAAAATAAGAGTGTTTACAGTTGAAGTATTAAAGTTATACATTCCACTTGAGGCCACAGATCAAGGCGTAGTAATAACACTGTTTATGTCTCTCTCTCTCTTGCAGTGGTAGCGTTGTTGCCTTACAGCAAGAGGTTCTCCCGTTTGATTCTCGGCTGGAGTATGGGGAGTGCCTTCTGTGTGGAGTCTGCATGTCCACCCCGTGGTTGGGTGGGCATTCCAAAGACATGCGTAAATGGGCGTGCCTACGTTGAAGGTTGAACGTCGAGCTGGCACCTCGGCGTTCGTGAAAATCTACTGCCAATCATTAGTGGACCGGAGTTCCGCTGTGGCGACCCCTAACCAGGAAAAGCCGAAAGACAAACAACAACAACATGTCTCTTTCTCTCTAAGACACACACACACACACACACACACACACACACACACACACACACACACACACACACACACACATTTAAATACATACAAGAAGGACAGATACATAGATAAGAAATCAGTAACATACTAACTTTTATGGGATCAAGGAATATAAAACTTAGCACAAGACATGGAAGTTAGCCTTGAAAAGCATTGGTTTCAGTTAAGATAAAGAGTGATTTACCTTCAATGAGAAATGTTTACTTGTCAAAGAGTAGGGAAAACTAATAGCAGTTTGGACAGCCTCTGTCCTTTCACTATTTTTAAAACCTTGGACTACTACAGAGAACTCACGCCCTTTTGCTCTTTGCTCTGAAACATGGCTTTCTAACAGCCCATAACATCCTTTATTCTACAGACTGGAGTTCCAGAAGTTGACAGTCTTAACAATAAGCAAGAACTGCCAAATTAGCTTACAGAGCTCTTGAAAAGTAATTGTACCAGCTTTTTGCATAACAGCTTTGGAAAGCAAATGGGCATTTCATAGCTGTTGCATGTTTTGAATCACAAACAAATGATTAACATAAAACAGTACTGCATGTACTTTGGTGCCAGCCCCAGTGATAGACATATTCTGTTAATTTGCTTGACTTCAGAGATTGTAAATAGATTTCTGATCAGTTTACTTCTAAGCATCAGGAATCTTGTTCTTCAGCAAAGCAAACAACAGCTGGGATCTTAAAATGGCATGGTGTTCTCTTTACCTACAAGCTCATCGAAGCTCTGTAATGAGATACTTGCTTTGTGCCTTGTACACTTTAACATTTCACTGCTAATCTCTACTTGCAGCAAAGCTGGACAAAACAGGATTTTCATTAAGAAGAGAGTACATTGCTCTAAATATACAAGTCTTTAATCCCTTCAGACATTATATGTTCAAGTTTTGGATGCAGTAGTGATTGTTTAGTATTATTTGAAGTACTGAGTTTTGGCAAAGAATGTTATATACCTTTAACTAGAATTTTTTTGTCATACTTGAGACAACCAGGTTTTCAGTGCACTGCAAAAGAAATTAAAACATTATTGTTAAGAGATCACATTCACACACTGAAAAAAAGTGAACTGCAAACCAAGCAGTTTTACTATGAGATTTATTTACATAGTTTTTAATTTTCTTTGAATCAGCTGATATTTTACTCAGTAGTTGAGTGAGAATGGGATAGAAATGACAATCCTAGAAAAGTGTTGGGTACTGTCTTGAGAGTACGTAACAATCATACCTCTCAACTGTACAGATTTTCGCAGAATGTCCAGATTTTTGCTTCATATTTTTGGTGTGTCCTCCTAAAATCTGTACTTTTTTGGCAAATAGCTGAGGATTGATGTCATTAAATAATGACAAACATTTGAGTTTAAGACTTCAAATCCTTCAGAAAATTCATGTTAATGCAAATCCTATTATTCTATCAATTTTCTAAGTTTGTAAGACCAATATTTAAAATATGTCCCTATTTTCCCGCCATCATTTTAGGCTTTGTCCAGATTTTTTGCTCTAAGAGGATGAGAGGTATGAGTACGTTTGCCACTGGTCAACACACTGGACAGTTTTATAAGTATTGGTTCAGCCAGACCACATGCTTATGTGCCCTTTTTGGACAGTTTTATAAGAATTGGTTCAGCCAGACCACATGCTTATGTGCCCTTTTCGGACAGTTTTATAAGTATTGATTCAGCCAGACCACATGCTTATGTGCCCTTTTCGGACAGTTTTATAAGTATTGGTTCAGCCAGACCACATGCTTATGTGCCCTTTTCGGACAGTTTTATAAGTATTGGTTCAGCCAGACCACATGCTTATGTGCCCTTTTTGGACAGTTTTATAAGTATTGGTTCAGCCAGACCACATGCTTATGTGCCCTTTTTGGACAGTTTTATAAGTATTGATTCAGCCAGACCACATGCTTATGTGCCCTTTTCGGACAGTTTTATAAGTATTGGTTCAGCCAGACCACATGCTTATGTGCCCTTTTCGGACAGTTTTATAAGTATTGGTTCAGCCAGACCACATGCTTATGTGCCCTTTTCGGACAGTTTTATAAGTATTGGTTCAGCCAGACCACATGCTTATGTGCCCTTTTCGGACAGTTTTATAAGTATTGGTTCAGCCAGACCACATGCTTATGTGCCCTTTTCGGACAGTTTTATAAGTATTGATTCAGCCAGACCACATGCTTATGTGCCCTTTTCGGACAGTTTTATAAGTATTGGTTCAGCCAGACCACATGCTTATGTGCCCTTTTCTCTGTCATTTATTACCAGTTGCCATCATGCATGGAGCCTTCATCATGCATGGGCGAATCTGAGCCTGTCTGAAAATGACCACTGAGTTTGTTGCCATCAGTTTGTGGGGCAGCCTATTTCTCAGTGACACTGCTATCTTTAGGAAGTCGTCCCTTAAAAGCTAATTCTGAAATCCCTCCAACTACAACCTGATATCCGTTCTCCCTGATGTTCCCTTCAGCTCCAAACCTCATTAACCCCTCCCTGTTCATTTCAGTTTGTAACTTTTCTTGTCCTTCATGAAGCATAGTCTGAGAGTAGATCAGCTGCTCAGCCACATACCCTTCAAAACATGATTTATATTTTTTTCAGTCCAATTCTGGGTCACTGTCATAAGAAACATCTTTTCCTCAGGATGTAATGACCTTGGTGCTGTTTAAATATTTATCCCTGCATGGCAGAAATCCTAACACTATAATATAAGCTTCTGTTTCTTTTTTTAGTATGATTGAAGGGCTCGGTTCCAATAGCTGCTAAGTCCACAATACGCAGAAAATGAGCTGGAGTGTCAAGGTCCTAGTGGATATGTTAATGCATGCATTGACAATGGTTATGGCACCAAAACCTGCCTAGTCCCGTATCATGCCATGGGCAAAAAAACATGTATTTTCCAATAACTACCAAGTCTGAGCGACCGTACTTTCCAATACTTGCTAAGAGAAACAACCAATCCAACAGAGCCACTACAGTTATGTGATGTTGTGGATACAGTAATGGCAGATGGAAACTTACGTGATTACAATGAAGTTGCTCTTCCATCAAACAAACCCCGAATATGGCAACGATGTGTGGAAAAATGGAAGAAAAATGTTGAAAAGTTAGCAAGATACAGTTCAGCTGGGAAGAAGCCAACAATAAGGTGTAACCATAGTGCAAAAGATCACAAGCCAGCACTCTGCCGTGTGTATGAGTTGACGGCAGATGCCATCAGAGTTTTCTTTGAAAATTTGTATTCACACAAAGACAAGGTTGCACAGGATGCCTGTCTTCTGAAGTGCATGAAAGTAATGAAGCCGAAACATTTACGAAGCCGAAAGGAACATTCTAACTGGCATCGCACAGTTGCAATTCACTACGAGGTAAATAAACTCATTTATTAATGATAATACTGATGCAGTAAGGCCTATGTTTATCTGTGTTTGAATCTATTTAACTCATTACATTGGCATCAAAAGTATTTAACGTCATGTGTACATATTTGTATTAAAACCATGCTAGGTACAAGGTTAAAGCTTACATAATATCAGACTCAGCTGCATTAATATAGACCTCTGTTTAATGCAGGTAAATAGATATTAACAGTAATGGTAGCTATATGGATAGTCATATTTTTCTAAATATCTCAACAACCGAGTAACACAGACAGAACTCCTTAGCCTCATATGAAAGCTCTCAGGTAGATGAATAATGCTGCTGACAGTATTGTATCTTGAATGGTTGCTGAGATATTGCACGTTGTTTAGAAAATATTAATGTAATAGTTACTGTATTGACTGTGCATTATAAAAATCTGGTTTAATACCTAGAACCTAAAGAATACTACCACTATAAAAATAGTCTGTGGTAAAGACTTTGCTTTATACTTCTTTCATAACCCCTATGGTTCCAGAAATATTTTGTTTGAAATGTGAGGACATATTTGATTCTGTCAAAGGGCTTAGGCTCTGCCCATTGAAAGTTACAGTGCAAACTTCCTGAGCTCCATTGAAGTAAGTGAGTTAAACAGTAGTTAACAGATAATGGTGGGCTTAATCCCTGACCCTAATCATTAAGTTGGCAAAACTCAATATTAATGGTGTGTCAAAGTTTGGCATTTTATTTTTGGCTTTTGAAATAGCATTGTGTATGTTTAGAGGATTATGCTACCCTTCTTATTCATGACTTTATTTCGGAACAAATTAAAAATGTTCCTGTATGTGCTGCATCATTTCAAGGCATCACCAATATCAAGAAGACACAACTTCAAAACATAGCAAAGCACTGGTTTGTCAGCAAAACTATGCATAAAGAATCACGAGGAGCTAAGTGGAAAAGGCAGCCCTGTGATGACATGAAGACCAAGGTCGGGCTCACATTGGCAGCTTCAGCTGCTGGGACAGTCACTACAGTTGCAAAGATGCATAACATCGAAGGTATCTGCCCCCCCGACCTTTCTATTAGAAAGATGTGGCAACTTTTCAAGGTAGAAAATCCTGAATGCAAGTATGGACTTTATTATTCTACTTTTACCGAAGAGTACAACCTTGGTTTTGGCAACCCACAATCAGATGTTTGTGGCTATTGTGAGCATCTTAGAGGTCAGATAAAAGCACCCAAGAATGAGAAGGAAAAAACAAGTCTGATAACGGAACTGTGTGTCCACAAATGTCGGGCAAAATACTTCTATACTTTGTTGAACAGGATTGATATATAGGAACCAAGTTTGACCATCGCATTTGACATGCAACAAAATCAACCTGTGCCCAAAGTTGCACTGTCAGATGCATTTTACACCAGACAGATTTGGGTTTTCAGTCTGACCTTTGTGATTCATGGGAGTTGTCAAGGACGTGATCAGGTTCATATTTACACGTGGGATAAAACACAGGCAGGCAGAGAGTACAACCGTGTTGGCAGTGCCATGCTAGATTTCCTCAGAAATCTTTCATACCTGATGGAGTTAAGAAAATAAGACATTTTACTGATGCATGTGCGTCACAGAACCGAAACTCAACTATTATTGGAATTTTCCAGTACTTTTGCCAGGTTATAGCAAAAGGACTTGTTATAGAACACTATTTTCCTGTTGAAGGACACTCTTTTCTTCCCTGGACCGAGTGTTTGGCAGAATTGAGAAAACTCTTCATATGAAAGACACTTTGTTGCTCCAAACAGAGTACCACAAAATATTTAACGAGTTCGGTATTGTTCATGTTTTGGGAAAGGACTGGGAAGTACATGACTATAAGTCTGCATCAAAAAAAATTGTTGAAGACAAACTTGGGATTGAAGATATCAGAAGTTAGAGTTTTGCGATATGAAGAGACAAAAGTCGGAATCAAGAAAGTGCACAATGGCGGATTTTGTTGGCACACTATGAGGAAGAAAGGTAAAAAGATATCTGCACTGAAGCCAAAAGCCATGGCTTTAAAATGTTACATTAAACCTGTTAAGGCAGCCGATGTCTCGAAGTTATTGATTGCGGCTGGAATAGACCACGCCTCATCACCAAATCTGCTGGTATTTTATGAACCAGTCTTGAAGATGGTTCCAAACGAACAAGCTCAGCTGCAAATGATGATGATGATGATGGCAATGCAGTTGATTACTATGATGATGATACTGAGATTCTGATTTAGAGACCTAGATTCATCTGAATGTTCAGAACAAAGCCATTACTGTATTCATAACATCATGTGACAGATAATGCAGTGTTAATCTTGTATGACTTGAATCGTCCAAGTTTTTTGCAAATAAACTTGGAAAGTTAACAAGACTTTTGTGTGCTTTGTGTTTTTTGTGTGTTTTGGATGTCAAAATCCCACATGTCAAGCAATAGTTAACTTGCCAATAGTCTTGTGCATGTTCCACACAAAAGCCGGAGACAAGTGACTATTTCAAGGCTGGTGGCAAGTGATTACTGCTTCCATTCCAAGGTTTATATGGCCATATGTTGAAGTGGCTATTTCATTTTACCATGTCACTTGATGCATTTAACTAAGTTCCATGCCAATTTCTCATATAAATAATATACCGGTATCACAACAGACAATAAACAGAAAAATTTAAATGTATCTGTTAATATCGCCATGGACTTAGCAGCTATTGGAACCAAGCCCTTCGATTTCAAACAATTAATTTTATCTGAAAGCCACTAACAGTAAACAAAACCCTATATCAGTCATCCTATACCAATATAACTGTCCATCTATTTTTTAATCACACGTCTTACCCTATATAACAATATCTTAAATCCCCTCCAGTGTGCCTTTTTCAGATCTCACAATAATTCTCACAGCAAGAATTCCAGATCTAGATTCAGTTTCCAAAATGTGAGGAAACTAACATATTGTGGAGAGATACATTTCTTGCTGACAATATGAATCATGTCCCTACTACAGGCCTAGGCTTGGAAAGCATCCATTATTTCACTTCTTCCATCTTCCTAGGGTTCCTACAGTTTCTGCATACATACTATATGAGTCTGCTGTGTGGGGATGGGTGGAAGGATATCCAAAACAGCAGCACCTGTACTGATGGCCTCTACCCTATCAGGCCTTCTTGTGCAAAACGAACACCCACACAGCAACTCCAAGCACCTCATTTAGCTTACTTTAGTGATTATACTCTAGAATTACATTTTGTGTGACAGTAACTATATCTCTGTTACCTTTCCCAGAGCAATTCCAGGTAAGTGATAAAGTTGCATTTTACTTACAATTGAGTAAGTTTTATCAAGTATATATACATACATTTTATTTATTTATTTATTTGTTTGTTGGCATTTGTTAACCAGGTTAGTCCAGCTGAGCCAAGGGCCTATTTTCAGTGGAGACCCGAGGAGAAAAGCTCAAGAAATAATACAAGTAATTATGATATTTACAAAATATTAAAGTAGAGTCACAGAAATATAGTACAAGTCAAAAAATTGTACATAGCAGTACGACGCATAGGTAAAATAACAGTTAACAAGTAAAATTTACAAAATTTGAGAACAACAGTATATTGTATAGGCCAAATAAAAGGTTTAGAGAATATTACACGGAGTACAGTATGAATACAATTTGCTAGGAGTACAGTATGAATACAGTTTGCTAGGAGTACAGTGTGAATACAGTTTGCTAGGAGTACAATATGAATACAGTTTGCTAGGTGTACAGTATGAATACAGTTTGCTAGGAGTACAGTGTGAATACAGTTTGCTAGGAGTACAGTGTGAATACCGTTTGCTAGGAGTACAGTATGGATACAGTTTGCTAGGAGTACAGTGTGAATACAATTTGCTAGGAGTATAGTATGAATATGAATACAGTTTGCTAGGAGTACAGTGTGAATACAGTTTGCTAGGAGTACAGTATGAATATGAATACAGTTTGCTAGGAGTACAGTGTGAATACAGTTTGCTAGGAGTACAGTATGAATACAGTTTGCTAGGAGTACAGTGTGAATACAGTTTGCTAGGAGTACAGTATGAATATGAATACAGTTTGCTAGGAGTACAGTGTGAATACAGTTTGCTAGGAGTACAGTATGAATACAGTTTGCTAGGAGTACAGTGTGAATACAGTTTGCTAGGAGTACAGTATGAATACAGTTTGCTAGGAGTACAGTGTGAATACACTTTGCTAGGAGTACAGTATGAATACAGTTTGCTAGGAGTACAGTGTGAATACAGTTTGCTAGGAGTACAGTATGAATACAGTATGAATACAGTTTGCTAGGAGTACAGTGTGAATACAGTTTACTAGGAGTACAGGATGAATACTGTTTGCTAGGAGTACAGTATGAATACAGTTTGCTAGGAGTGCAGTGTGAATACAGTTTGCTAGGAGTGTAGTATGAATACAGTTTGCTAGGAGTACAGTGTGAATATGAATAGAGTTTGCTAGGAGTACAGTGTGAATGCAGTTTGCTAGGAGTACAGTATGAATACAGTTTGCTAGGAGTACAGTGTGAATACAGTTTTCTAGGAGTACAGTATGAAGATGAATACAGTTTGCTAGGAGTACAGTATGAATACAGTTTGCTAGGAGTACAGTGTGAATACAGCATGCTAGGAGTACAGTATGACTACAGTTTGCTAGGAGTACAGTATGAATACCGTTTGCTAGGAGTACAGTATGAATATGAATACAGTTTGCTAGGAGTACAGTGTGAATACAGTTTGCTAGGAGTACAGTATGAATACAGTTTGCTAGGAGTACAGTGTGAATACAGCATGCTAGGAGTACAGTATGACTACAGTTTGCTAGGAGTACAGTATGAATACCGTTTGCTAGGAGTACAGTATGAATATGAATACAGTTTGCTAGGAGTACAGTGTGAATACAGTTTGCTAGGAGTACAGTATGAATATGAATACAGTTTGCTAGGAGTACAGTGTGAATACAGTTTGCTAGAGCAAGTACAAGGAGGGAAAAGCAGATACGATGAGCAGTGAGGAGACTAGTTCAAGTGGGGGGTTGACAAGGGCATGACCAAGTCTTCAGGAGGAAAAGTTTAAGTTCTTTCTTAAACAGGTATTCATGCTGAATGCCTTTTATGTTGAGAGGGAGTGAGTTCCAAACATGGGCTACTGAGTATTTGTAAAGGGTCTTACCAAGGTTTTTGTTGGATTTGTATAACTGAAGGAGGCATTTACTGGCAGTATGGAGGTGACGAGGGGGGGGGTTATAGAAGGAGACTAAATTGGAGATGGAGGGACAGGATGAGAGTTCATATAGGATAGAGTGTGCAATATGTAGCTGAGGTATAAGTAGCTGTTTGGAGAATTCTGGCCATTGGAGTGACTTTAGAGCAATTCAGTGGTGATATTTATAAGGAAGGTTGGTGGCAAATCTGGCAATTTTGTTATAAGTTTGCTCTAGTTTAGTGATGAGATATTTGAACATGAGTAAGGACAGGGGCAGTGTAAAGAAGACAGGGTAGGAGTAGGGCCTGAGAGAGGGAGGGTTTGGAAGAGGGTGACAGAAATTTTTGATTATGAAAAAGAAGTCCATGTTTCTGGTGGGTCTTTTTTATACTTTGTTGAATATAAATATCAAATTTTAATTCATCATCAATGATAACTCCAGGTAGTTTAGTATAGGGGTTCAGGTTTAATAATGGTGTTGTTGAGAGAGGATATAGAGAAAAAGGCTTTGCGCTGGGCAAGTGTTTTAGGGAGGAAGAGGAGGAGTTTGTTTTTGGATTTAATATGAGCTGGTTATCAGAGAGCCTGGTTTTGACAGAGGAAAAGGTTTGCTGCATGACAGCTAGTAGATTAGGGATGTTGTGGGCAGAGGTAATGAGGGTGGAGTTGTCAGTGTATTGTAGAAGTGTAGAGAGGTTAGTAGCAGAGTGAAGTTTATTAATGAATATATTAAACAGGAGGGGACCCAAAATTGATCCTTGGGGAACTCCAGTGTTAACAGAGAGGAATGGAGAGAGGACAGATTGCTGCCTACCGGAGAGATAGCTACAGAACCAGTTAATGGAGGAGGTAGAGAGAGATGTAGGTCTGAGAGTTTAGTTAGAAATTTAGAATGATAGTAACAACAGCCTTTGAAAGATTGAGGAAAAGACTGGAGATGAGGAGGTTATTGTCATGGGCTTCAGCTATTATTTGGGTAAATGACAGTAATGCAGTAGAAGTGCTATGGTGGGGCATAAAGCCATGTTGGGTAGGAGTGAGGAGATTGTTATCTAGTAGGTGTGTGAGTAGCTGAACATGGGTGCACTTTTACAAGATTTTGGATAGAGGGGACAGGATAGCTATTGGTCTAAAATTAGAGGGATCTGCAGAGTTGCCACCTTTCTGGTATATATATATATATATATATATATATATATATATATATATATATATATATATATATATATATTTTCTGTGAATATATATATATATATATATATATATATATATATATCATATATAAATATATATATTGTGAATACACACACTCACACATAAACACACACACACACACACACACACACACATATATATATATATATATATATATATATATATATATATATATATATATATATATATATATATACACTTTTTTTCCAGTTTCCTTTTAGCTTTCATTTGGATAATTTCTGTCACTTCAATGTTCCAAGTATTAGGTTAATGTTCCAGTTCATGTAACATTATTAATTATGTCTCATTTCATTGCAACATTTCAAACGTCATAGCTATTTCAAATACAGAAACAATATTTACCAGTCATAAATGTATAATATGGGCACAAGCATTTTTTCTTTTGCATATTACATTCAAATTTGTAAAT
This sequence comes from Protopterus annectens, assembly GCF_019279795.1. NCBI lineage: Eukaryota > Metazoa > Chordata > Ceratodontiformes > Protopteridae > Protopterus > Protopterus annectens. The sequence continues at coordinate 1,408,205,558 of NC_056733.1, forward strand.
GGAATTGAAAATGGAAATTATTTTTTATTTCTTTGTCCCCATAGTCTGTCACTCATAGGCTAATAGGTATGTACTAGGCTAACAACAATATGGGCCTTTTAAGCCTAGCCATGCATCCTGAATCTCTGACAAATTCAGGTACCCTTGATAGGTGTAAGTAGGAGCTTGGAAGGTGAAACATTTACAAGCAGAGGCTGGGAGATGAACCATTTACAGGCTGCCTGTGTCTGTTAGAGACATAGGTGCCAAATCAGGGATGAACTTCCTTTTCCCCATCCAACTGTTCAAGTTACACTTGAATTGGGTTAGGGAGGGATCATCATCCTTGTCCCAGCTTATCAGCCCATTCATTTCACATCACTGGAATGAGGGTCAACTAACTGGGACCATGATTAATATAGGCATCAGGGGTGGTTCATTATTTTTTCCCTGTTTTTGCCTGAATCCTGTACACACTCTGAGAGACTTCAGGGAGGGCTATACAATGGGTTGAAAGTAGAGGATGTCCCCTCAGTTCTACATTGATTGTTACCCCACTAGCAGCCACACCCCTCCTCCTGAAGTACAACCAATGGACTCTTCAGGCTGCACCATTCCCACTCTCAGGAGAGGCAACTGGGCCATGTCCCTTCACTCCTCCAACTACCTCACTGGCTTCTTCAGTTACAGGGCAGCTAATCAAACTCAGGTCACCTAGTATGAAGTCAAGGCTCCATCACTCTGTACCATGGAGCAAGGCAAAATGGAAATGAATGTTTAATTTCAAGTAGCTTTACACTGAAGAATAGGATACTAAGATACGTTTTAAAAAAGCACATTTCTCCACTCGGTGGTTTTAATAAAGACGTCATTCTGAAACACTGTACAGTACACCACTTGCAAAGCCTGTCTTCATCCTAGAGGAACAAGTATTAATGACCTAACATTATACTTGTTAACTGCTATATTTCTTCTGTGCTTTGATCTATTTTTGGCCCCTTCCCTACCCCTTTCTGCTATTTGAAAGTTGGTTGCTGTCTTACTAGGAGGAAGAATATCTATTTGGATTTCCTTGTTCTGCTACAATGTTGTCATCTCACTTTCTAGCATGTCATTTCTTGTTTACATTGTCTTTAGTTTCCATCTTACTTTCCTGTTTTTTCTTTCTTTAATGAATAACGTTTCAAAGATATCCACTTTTCCCCTCCTTCTTCTCCTTCACCTCTGTACTATCCATGGATTCTGGCTTCCACTGCTTGGTTTGTTTCACTTTTAAGACCTGTTTCTCTGTTTTTGTCTCCTTTTAGAAGTAATGCATGTAGTGCTGCTTTTTTAGTATTCAAAGACCAATTAAAAGCTAATTTTCCCCATTATGTTTTATATTTCTTTGTTAGTTCCATTTTTACAATCAGCAGAATTAAATGCAGTGAACTTTCAGTTCACCAACACCCATGTAGATTGGTAGATGCTGGATAACTGAAGCTTCTGGTTGTTTGAGAGTTACTATTAAAAACTGGGAGAGGGGGAGGAGATGATGAATGTTGATTATGTAATAACAGGCACAGATTTCCCTACTGATTTTGATTTTAGCCCAATACTATCTGAATTTACTCAGGATGTGAATGTTACAACGAATGTTAACAACAGTGATAATTTGTTTGGTAGAGAACCAGTGGCAGCTATTATGAACTATAATTCGTAGAAAGAAAGCCGGCACCTTGTACAGTAAAGGACTTGTTCTACCCACTCCCTGAACTATCTCCACAAACTAAAGGACTATTGAAAGTATGTGTTAATAGTTGTTTTGCCACTTCCACACCCCTGCTAGGTGGTTAGGAATTGCTGTGTGTCTGGTGTTGCAGCTGCCTACCCCCCCCCACCCCACCACACACTCTGTATTATAATCTGGCCCTCTTTTCTGCCTTTCTCTCCAAGTTTTAAGCTCCTATTTCAGCTCTTCCCTGCCCGGGATCCACCACTGCCCTGAGTCATTTTACCGTGGCTGGCCACTAGATGGCAGCCTTTACCTAATCTTCATTTCTTGCCCTGGTGTAGTACCTCCTATCCTTTCTAGTGTAGTTTCCCGATATCTACTTACCTCTTTTACTCCTTTAAGAGTGTTTTTTGCTTCTTCTACTTAACATCCCTGTGGTTTTTCTCTACTCCCTCTGTGCCTACTCTACCCCAAGCTTACTGCCTGTTTTACTGATTGTTCCTATCCTGACTCTTACCTTTGGCTCTTCCCCACTCCGTTCATCCTACGGGCTCACTCTGCTCCCCTACCCTGCCCCCAAATTCCACCTACCCCCACTACTCCTACATTTATACCTAACCAATCCCCTCACCCTTCTCACTCACCAATTATTTCCTACTATCATAACTTAACCAACCAATCTCCTCCATCCCTGTCCCTCTCTCTTGAACTCCAACTCCCAATCACAACCTCTCCTACCCTATTCAAACTCCACATACACTCATTGTCCACCTCATCTAATATACTCCTATCTGCCCCATTAATTCCTCCCTCTAATTCTCATCCTCACCACAACCATGACATATCTTATAACTCATACAGTTCAAACCCCACTTATCTTCTTTCTATTCTTACTCCCCTTATATCATGCTACCTCATACCATTCTAAACTACTTTACCCCTGCTCCCTATTCAACCTCCACACTCCCACTCCTCCTCATCCCACTATAAAACATTTTCACAGCATATCCGCCTCCCTATTCCAACCCAACCTCCTCCACTACTTCACATTAAAGCTTATCCCCCTCCAACCTACATACCACAAACATAAACAAATTCCCTACCATCCACAACTATTAAAAACCAGCTCTAAAATGTCACTACCCTTCCTCAACTTCCTCTGATTAGCAGGGGACATACATCCAAACCCAGGACCAAATTCTTCCGCTTCTCCAATCCCTACTGTTGCTAGCAATAAAACTAGCCACAAACACCTCAAAGTATTCACCTTGAATGCACAAAGCCTAAATAACAAAGTAACCCAATTCCATGCCTGGCTCAACCATAACCTACCTGATATTGTAGCCATCTCAGAAACTTGGCTAAAACCTCACATCTGTGATTCTGAAATCCTACCTCCTGGGATCCAAGCCCTGAGAAATGACCACTTAAAAAGAAAAGGGGGCAGGGTAGCCTTAATGTACTTTAACTTGCTGTCCATATCTCCCTACCCTAATCCTATCCCTTCATTCAACAATGCTGAACTAGTCATAGGCCTTCTAAAACTAAATAACCATAAAAGCATATGTATAATTGCCCTCTACATCCCCCCAGGTAATAACATCTCCACTCTTGAAGAAATCCTCCTCTGGACCTCTACCAATATTAAACTTGAAACCCTCATACTTGGAGATGTAAATATTGACTGGAATAAAATCAATAACCCAAATCCCACCATATCCATCAATCTATTCAACTTTACCCAACTAACTAACACTATCACCAGACCTAACAAAACCAACCCTCCAGGTACAACTCTAGACTGGATCCTAGTAACTGACCCCAACAATGTCATAGACTCTGGCACTACTTCTGGCCCTATAGGTGACCACTTGCCATCTTTCATCCACACAGCTACTCACTTCTCTCCTCACCTACACCAGTATACCCACACCCATAACCTCACACACTTCATCCCCAGAACCTTCTTGGATGCCCTAAAACAAACAAACTGGATGCCACTAAAAACACTGCCACTAGACAATGCCGTAGAATTCTTCAACTCTACCTTCTTAAGCATCCTCATCTCCCTAGCTCCTCTAAGAACAAGGAGAGTCAATACTAAGTACACCCCTTGGCTAACCAAAGACACCAAAAAACTAATGCTACAAAGGGACAAATCTTGGAAAACCTACCACCAAAATAAGCTGCCAGAAACTCTCCTTAGATATAAACAACTTCGTAACCTTGTTAAAAAACATAACATTAGAGATAAAAAGTCCTACTATATTAAACTCCAGTCCAACAAATCTAACAACCCCAAACATTTCTGGAACTCAATCAATTCTCTTCTTAAACCAGGTACCAAAAATAACCCCTGCCCAGACCCAAACAAATCTGACTCTGAAATAGCCTCCCTATTCAACTCCTTCTTTACCAATTCCATTGCTGACCTGACCAAAACCTTCCTTAACAACAACCCACCCTCCCAACCCATCCAGTCTTCCCCACCACCTACACAACTCTCTGCCTCCAATCCCCCACCTATATTTGAACTTACACCCATCTCTACCTCCTAAAAAGATTACTCTCTAAATTAAAACCTTACACCAATGCCCCTGACAATATTCCTTCTTCATTCCTAAAAATAACCTCAGAAAGTATTGCTCTTCCTGTCAGCATCTTAATCAACAGATCCATACAGGAATGTTGTATGCCCAAACTATAGCGTGCTGCCTTTATCCTACCTCTCCATAAGGGAGGCAAAAACAACAGCATCTCTAATTTCCACCCTATAGCTATCTTCTCCCCTATCTCTAAAATCCTAGAGAAATGTATCCACCTACAGCTTATGCCATACCTATCCTTACATCAACTAATTACTCCATCCCAACACGGATTCCGACCTGGCCATAGCACTACCACTGCCCTGCTCTCTTTCTTAGACACAGTAAATCTAGTCTGTAACTTGGGTAACATTGTCTCTACAGTTCTACTAGACCTGTCCAAAGCATTCAATACCATTTCCCACACCCACCTCTTAAACCACCCCTCTAACCTCCATCTCTCCAATAATTCTTTATTTTTGGTTCTCAAGCTACTTCTCTGGTAGGTCTCAAGCCGTGAAATGGGGGAAAGGCACCTCCTCCTTCCTTCCAACCCCCACTGGGGTACCTCAGGGATCTATACTTGGTGCACTGCTGTTCAACATCTTCATTAATGACTTCCACAAAGCCATACCCAATACCAAAATTGTACAATTTGCTGACAATTCCACTTTAATCTGCTGCGTCCCCACCCTCCCTCAGCTACAAATAATAACCCAAACTGGTTCTCCTCCACTGAACAATGGATGCTCAAAAACTCCTCTCACTAAACGCCAACAAATCCAAAATTCTGTTATTCTCTCCATCAAAAGCCTCCCCTCTTGATAAACTTTCTTTCCAAATTGTAAGCCACAACAGCACTGCCTTAGAGGTCTCTCACTCCGCTAAACTTCTTGGGGTAACTATTGATGAACACCTAAAATTCAACATCCACCTCCAGCAAAATATTAAGAAAACTCATATTAAACTTGGTCTGCTATACAGAAACATCCACTTCCTTTCCCTTCCCACCAGACAAACCCTTGCCACTACCTATCTGCTTCCCTCACTTTTATATGGTGCTCCTCCCCTATCTAATGTATCTGCATCTCTCTCCTCCAAGCTTGAAATCTGCTATAATAAAATTTCTAAATTTGCCACCAAAGCCAAATTCTCCTCCCATCACTGTACTGCCCTTCATTTGTTAGACTGGCTTGAACTCCCCAACCATCTAAATTATCTTCAAATTACTACAGCCCATAAACTAATTTTCAAACCTACTAAGTGCCCTGCCCTGTCCAGTATCCTCCAACCATACTCCCCTCCAAGATCTCTAAGATCATCCCACCAAAACTTAATCACTGTCTGTAAACCCAGTCGACCTGCTGGGCAGTATCTGCTATCCTTTTCTCTAGCTAAAAATGGACTTGTGAAAGCTCTGACACCTTTAAAACTCTTCTATAATCCTACCTTTCTTACAAATGGAAATGCAACTGCTCTCTCCCCACATAGCCTCATGCCTCACTCTCCCCATAAACCTTTCTCTAACTCTGAGCCTAAACCTAACCTGACATAACAGTAAAAGTAATCACCTGTTCAACCCTCTTCTACCTCTACCACCTCTGCTCTCTTTCACTTCTCTTTCCCCCTCTTTCCCAGTTGCTTTTTTCTCCTTTACACTTCAAATACCTCCTAACCTGTGATCATACTCCCAGTCCTCTGCTAACCTGTGATCATACTCCCAGTCCTAACCTGTGATCATACTCCCAGTCCTCTGCTAACCTGTGATCATACTCCCAGTCCTCAGCTAACCTGTGATCATACTCCCAGTCCTCTGCTAACCTGTGATCATACTCCCAGTCCTCTGCTAACCTGTGATCATATTCCCAGTCCTCTGCTAACTTCTTTAAAAATATAATTTCTTTAAAAATATAATCTGCAACGACTTACTCTTGTTCTTTACCTTAAAATTACCTTCTGCCCCCTCAACTTCTTCTATAAATCCCCTGTTCCTATTCTATATCATACCTTCATAAATACTCGACACTCTGAAACCATATAACCTATGATGTCCTCTGACTCTTAATCATGTTTGATTTGTGTTTCCCTTTACTTTGACTAACTATGAACACACTGTGTAACATAATTTTATTTAATTATACTCTTCTTCATCTAAATTGGATTTTTATGTGAACAACTGGGTATAACTGCATATATATTTTCACATCACTTAATTTGATTTTTATGTGAATAACTGTATAATTTCTATGTAATGCAGATTTTTATGTGAATAACTGTGTATAATCACTATGTCATGCAGATATTTTGTGAATAACTATGTATAATCACAATGCAATGCGGAGCTTTTCTCCCTGGGCCTCCACTGAAAATGGGCTCCCTGAGCCCTGTGGACATTCCCGGTCATCAAACTGAAATTAAATAAATAAATAAATAATTCTGGCACTATTTATAACCTTAATGATTTTGTCTTAAAAAATGAACACACTACACTTCTGAAAAAAGGTTTTAGTTTTGTGCCAGGATTTAGGACTGATATAGCGAAACTTTTGATTAACTTGTGGCTTTTTACAAGGCAGCTAAATTTAGGGTTATTTTTCTTGAGCAAAAATCAATGTTCACACACCGAACCATTTACTTTAAAACGCAAAAGCATCTTTTTACCATCCTGTAATCCAATGGTCAGTATGTTTGAAATGCTTGTAGAAAACGACTTTAAGGAAATTAAAAAAAAAAAGTAATTCCAGATGCCAAAACCTTTCTAATGATGAGAAATTGGCCCTGAAAGAGTTATCGACAAACAAGGAGTATAGGGTGATGAAGCCGGATTGGGGGGGGGGGGTAGTCATCATGAAACAAATTGACTATCCCCTGGATTCATAAACAGTCCATGCAAGAATTGTCTATTCTTGCACGGACTGTTCCATGTAGGAATACAGCAGTAGTACACCCTACATATTAATGAGGGTGCGCTACTGTATTCCTACACCTACACGATCAGTGTACGAGTATAAGTCCTGCACTGACATTTAAACATGCCCCCTGCACTTTCAAACAAGGAAGTAGCATAATATTAGAGCCTGGCTCTAATATTATGCATTATTTCAGTGTCCACAGACACTGAAATGTAAAACTACCATGTCAGTGTTCATGGACACTGAAATAAGAAAAAAAAAAAAAAGCACACAATCCCTAAGAAGTAGCCTGCACAGTACATGACTGCTCCTGGAATGGCCAGATCCCTGCCCCACATGCCTGCAACCCGCTGATAAATATATGTAATAATTTAATATTTTTTATATATATTTTTACAATAAAAAAGAAAATTTAAGCACAGTGCAGCAGGTTTGCAAACCCGGCACTTTGCTCATGCCCAGCTTAAATGCTGTTTGAGTGTCAAATAGAATTCTGAAGGAGAAATCCTCATTGCTGATGTAGCATAGTGGTTAGAGCACTGGTTTAGTATGTAAGCCATGCATGGTTTGAATCCCAGCTCTGACTAATATATTTTATGTGTGAAAGCAGTTGCAAATTAATTTTTATGAACTGGAATGATATTTGTAAGTCATATGCCTTACATATGGTAGTGTAGAGCTGGGAAAATACCATATGGAAATGTAAAAAGATTTTTCAATTTTCTTTTAAATAATTGTTTGCGGCCAGCTAAGCCTGCTGCAGCTCTGCTGAAACTAGCTAAGGATTGCTTAAACATGAAAATATAAGCAACTGGGTTTAAGCTGACATAAGCAGATGTAAGAGTTGCTTAGCTTCACTTAGCGCTGCGCAAACCCACTTACAACTGCTTAAAAGTGCCTTAATTACTCTGTATCCAGCAGCCCTTCTTCTGGCCAGCAACAACATAATCAGCTGTGCTCAGTCTTGAGCCTGGGATGCTATAAACCATATTCACAGCAATTTACCACTAGGCCATCTTAGTTGTAAGATGTTAAGATGTTTTTTACAACATATCATGCAGTACACTCAGTTTACAATAGGAAAGACACACTGTGCAATCAGGAATGATTTTCATCTACAAATATATACATGAAAACAATGTTTACATATATACAGAGACAGATATGTGTGGAGATACATATATATGTATAACACTATATAGATATATTACCAAGAAATACTGCCGTGTACATATATATATATATATATATATATATATATATATATATATATATATAATATATATATATATATATATATATATATATATATATATATATATGCATACATGTCTCTAAATGCCCATACAAACATATGCTGCTGATAGACCACCCATAAATGGGGCAGCATGCACAGTTGGATATGAAAGGACCCATGATACACACATCTGCCCCCACCAGTCCAAATAATAAGTGAACAGTACGCTGCTACAAAACCATGATAGGCCACACACAATGGTCAGACATATACAGTGACATCTTAGCAAAACAACTACAATGAGTGAAGATAGTAAACAAAAATACAAACAGCCAGTAATCCATGCAAGTTCATTTTCCTTCAAGGAGTAACATATTACAAGAAATTGTAATGTCTTTTGGCTTTTCCCAGTTAGGGGTCACCACAGCGGAATGCCGGTCCACTTATGATTGGCAGTAGATTTTTATAGTGTTGAGGTGCCAGCCCGATGCCCAACCTTCAATGAAGGCGCACCCATGCATGCACACACCTACCTGCCTGTCTTTAAACTTTACTCAACCATAGGGAGGACATGCAGACTCCATACAGAAGGTGCTCCAACTGAGAATTCAACCGGATAACCTCTTGCTGTGAGGCGACAACGCTAACCTCTGCACCACTGCAGCCTAACACATTACAAAAAATTCTTGCCTTAATTAGAAGAAGCAATTAACACGTAAGTACATTTAAATATACAGCCTCCAATTAGACTCCTCATTCAACCCCCCTAGGGGATAAAGTATCACATTTAAAAACATACATTGATTTTGTACATGACAATTGTTCTTTTATGGCTGTTTGATCAAACTGAGAAACAGACATTTTCAAAACCAGTACCTTGTAACCCACTACACCTAATTACATGTATATACACAGCCTCCAATTACACTACTGATTTAACCCCCTAGGGGATAAAGTATCACATTTAAGAGTTTAAACCGATTCTGTACATAGCAAATGTTCTTTCATGACTACTACCCCCATGGTGAGAATAATTGAAATGTACAGCTATAGAGCTGTCTTCTTCCTCATCAGTAATATGTTTCACATGTTCTAACAGCCTAGTTTTAAAACACTGGTTTCTCTCCCCCACATAAAATATGTTACAAGGGCATCTAAGAGCATTCGCCACAAACCAACTTCTTAAATGTACAGAGTCCCACATGTTGTCCACCCTTTGCAGAACAAAATAATGGTAGACTCTACCTGTCAACCTCCTGCTGTATGGCATCTGTACAAAGCCTGACATAAGTTGGAACAGAGGCCCAAAAACATGGCCATACTTGAAATATTGCTGTTATACACTGAGAAATTTGCTGATATTACACGGTTTGTTGTAACATATCTTTTCTGAGGGATATAAAGTCTGAAACGCAAATGGATGTTGGCATGTAGTGATTGCAATCACCAGAGTATGCTACTGATTTGCCAAGGACAACACCTGTCTGGGGAACAGACCAAACATAACAGGCAAACCTCTGACCATCATGTAGATAGCCCTACAGTTGAGAGCTATGCAGACACAGAACTTTGTCAGACTGAAACCCACGCAGAAGTAGTATGTTTAGACAAACCCTGTTAAGCAGTATTCAAAATGAATTACAGCAATACTGACATTCTGCCCCTAAGTCTTCAATCTTCTCTGCCATTTAGTTGGCTTGTCTCCACAGGTCTTGTTCTAAGAGGTATTAGCTCACACACCTCCAGGATCTCTTCCTCACAGGTAAGGGAAAGGGCCAATGCCCAAATAGAGTACTCAATTATAGGAGTGTGTTGCCATGACATTGGCTATTGGAATAACTACACAGCTGCTCTGTATGCAGTCAGCAACTGGGGAACACCAATTGGTGCTCAGGCCATCACATGGTCATGAGTATTACCCACAAAAGACAAGCTGCCATCTATTCAAACCACCTCTGTCATAGACAGTCCATCAGTGCAATGCTGAAGTAGTGTGAGAAAAAAATGGATATATCCTTGAAAAATCCAGACAAAAAAGGCATGTGAAACAAGTAAGCATGTAATTGAATGCAGTAGGTGGTCTGTAATAATGGGAAATAGGGGTTTGAATGCATATGTCTCAACAAGACTTGCTGTACTGACGTACTGCTGAACAGCACTGATGGCCATAGCATGTGGCTCTGTTTGTTGTGACTAGGCCAGCTTCTGGGATGTATTACATATCCATATGTTATCTGTGCATATAACTATGATGCACATTTTGTCTTGTAAATATAACACAACTATATAGAGCATGTGCAGTATAAAGTACTGCTACAAATGTATGTGTTGAACTGCATACCATTCAACTGTCCAGTGTTCTGCACACTGACCATATGTGTGCCTCATATGTGTAGTCATTTACCCATAGAGTTGTGTTATGTCAGTCAAATACTTGCCAAATCTGTGAAGAGTGACATTACAACATCCCCCTTCATTGTCCTCTGGCTTTTCCCATTTGGGATTGCCACAGTGGATCATCTGTTGCCATTTCTGCCTGTCCTCTGAATCTTGATGTCTCACACCAACCACCTGCATGCCCTCTCTCACCACATCCAGAAACCTTATCTGAGGCCTTCTTCTCTTCCTCTTACCTTGCAGCTACATGCTTATTTATTTATTTATTATTTATTTTACATTTGTTGACCGATACATGTCCATTTTCAGAAAATATAGGTAAAATAAGCTTACAAATTACTAAGTTTAAGATACTAGTTACAAATTATTGAACATTCATAGTTAGGCTAAAATTGCAACTCTGAGTATGCTAATGCATCTCAAGACATTACCATTCTTTTCACAATATACTCAGCACTCCTCCTCAGCACATGTCCAAACTGATGTAATGCTGCCTCTCCATCATTGTCTCATATCTGTCCAACATGACCTGAGCCTGTCATATACACATTGCTACACCTGTGCACCCATGTCACACCCAGTGCAAACATAACATCTGTAACTCTGCCATGTACAGCTCTGACCCCTGCTGTTTTGTCAATGCCACTGTCTCCAATCCAAATGACATAGGTGGTCTCACTACCCTCTTGTAAACCTTACATATCACATTTTCTGATACTCGTCTGTCACATATCACTCCTGACACTCTTATCCACCATCTCCATCCTGCCTGTACTCTCTTCTTCACCTGTCCTTCATAGTCCTCATTACTCTGAAATGTTGATCCCAATGATTTGAACACATCCACCTTTGCCAACTGTACTCCATGCATCCTCAACATTCTGCTATCCTCCCTCTCATTCACACACAGGTATTCTCCAAAAGCTGTTCCCTACAGATCACAATGTCATCAGCAAACAACATAGTCAACGGGGACCCCCGTTTGATCTTGTCTGTCAACCTGTCCATCACCATTGCAAATCAGAAAGGGCTCACAGCTGATCCCTGATGTCATCCCACCTCCACCTTAAACACATCCATCAATCCCAATGCAGACCACAATGCTGTCACACCACCCTTGTACATATCCTGTATCACTCTTACATATATCTCTTCCACTCATGATGTCATCATACAATACCACAACTCCTGTCTAGGCACCCTGTCATATGCTGTCTGTAAGTCCAGAAAGACACAGCGCAACTCCTGACCTTCTCTGTATTCCACCAGTAACAGTCTCAGAGCAAACATCATATCGGTAGTGCCCTTTCCACACATGACACCATACTGCTGACCAGTACTCCTACCTCCCTGCGTAACCTAGCTTCCATTATTCTTACCCATAACTTCATGCTGTGACTGGTCAATGTTATTCCTCTGTAGTTATCACAGCTCTGTACATCAACTTCATTCTCAAAACCGTACCCAAGCACTTTCTCTCCACTCCTCATCCAACCTCACACTTTCCAAGATATCAGTAAACAGTCTGGCTAACATACCACTGCCATTTCCCCTAAACAACCCCATGCTTCCACAGGTGTGTAATGTGGTCCAACAGGCTTGCCTGTATTCATCCTCTTCATAGCTATACTTACATCCTCCTTGTTAAACCATTGCACTTCCTGATTCACCATACCCACATGATCCAACCTTCTCTGTCTCATTCTCTTCATTCACCAGCCTCTCAAAGTACACTGTTGATGTGCTCAACACACTCTCCTCACTTGTGAGTACATATACCTCATCATCCTTTATCACCCTTATCTGCTGCACATCTTTCCTAGCTCAGTGCATCTGTCCAGCCAATCAGTTCAATTCCTTTCATCCCTCCTTAGTGTCCAACCTATCATTGAACTCTTCATATGCCCATCCTCAGCCTTTGCCACCTCTCTCTTTGCCATGCACATCATCTCATCATACTCCTGCCTACCTTCCTCATCTCTCTGACATTCCCACTCCTTCTTCCCCAGCCTCTGTCTCTGTATACTATCTAGTACTTTCTCAGTCCACCAACAGGTGTCCTTGTACTGCTTTGTCCATCCACGTCACCCCAAGCACCCGTCTAGCTGTCTCCCTTACCAGCCCTGCTGTACTTAACCAGATATTTGTTAGATTGTCACTGCCACCCAGTGCCTGTCTCAACTCTTCCATGAACTCCATCTCACAAGCACACTTTTCCAATTCACACCATTTGATCCTTGGTGCAGCCCCCACAGTCCTCCTCATCTCAATCACCAACATCATCTCACATACCAACATTCTATGCTGCCTAAATACACTTTCCCCTTTCACCACTTTACAGTCTCCAATATCCTTCAAACTGGCCCTCCTACATTGGATATATTCCACCTGTGTGCATCTTACTCCACTCTTGTATGTCACCCTATGCTCCTCCCTCATGTGATAGTGCGTATTCACCACAGCCATGTCCATCCTTTTTGCAAAATCCACTATCATCTCACCGTCTCCACTCCTTTTAAAAGCATTCATACCCATCAATTCCCCATCTCCTCTGTTCCATTCACCAACATGTCCATTGACATCTGCTGCAATGACCAGTCTGTCACCCTTGGGTACAGTCATCACCATGTCATCCAACTGATGTCACATTTCTCTTTCTCATCCATCATACAAACAATTTGCATAGCATATGCACTAACAACAGTCATTATTACACCATCAGCTTACAGCTTCAGAAACATCACTCTATCAGACTCTTATGTCATTCTCCAAAAACACTCTTGGCATACTGTTCCTTCAGCAGAAGCCCTACCCTCTTCCAACTCCAGTCCACACCTTGATAGCAAAATTGTCACCTACCTACAATACACCCAGCTATAATCCCCTTCCATGTGGTCTCTTGCATGCACACAATATATTAATCATCCCCTGGCCATCATATCAGCTAGCCTGGTCCCTATACCACTCATACTGCCAACATTAACAATTCTTACCCTCAATAGCACCCTCCTAGTCTTTCCCCTCTCTTCCTGCCATATGACTGTTGGACATCCTCCAGGGGATGCCTGTCAGTGCAAAGGCTACTGTATTATTGAATGACTCAAGTATGTTACAGCAATACTGAGACAATGTCACTGATTTTTTCCCATTGCACCCATGTATGCATGGCATCCTACAGATGTCCTACCATAACAGGTTGAGAGGGATGGCTGCTCAGCAAGAGTGTGAATACAGTGTGCCATAGTAACATAGAACAGACATGTATGTGAGGTATTACCAATGCACATGTCAGTATGGGTAGGTGTATGTGTCCACCTCATGAAAACAGACATGGGATGCAAAATGTCAGTTAAAAAGCTGTACATGTTGTACACGTGTGTAATCTTAGTTAGCAAAAGAGTGATATTTCTACAGCTACTGGTTGTTGCATTGCCCTGACACAGCCATGGTTAGTACAATAAGCATGATTATCATTTCTAAACTGGAGAGGTGTCCAACTGTGTTATGACTTTGTGGCCATGCTCACCACAGACAACTGACAGAACACATACATGGCTGTATGGACTCAGCAATACCTTATTTGTCATACCTGCCTCCACCAACATACAGTAATCCCCATTGCTGGACAGCAGCATTACACAAACTATAGACTTCATCCCTATAGGGGCTGTACAGGGCAAAGTAGGGGCAGGAACCAACCTGGCATCAAGTCAGCCATTATCTGGACAAACATATAAGGTCACAGGTGGATTACTGTAAGGCTAACTGTGAGTACAAATTGGAGACATCCACAAAGGACAATCACAAGGCCATCTTCCCAAATGTCTGCAATCTGAGAGGCAACAGACCAACCCAAACAGTAATGGTGGCCAATCAGATCACATACACACACAACATAGCTACAGGCAATCTGATGTAGATAGGATTAGGGCAAACATCCTCCCCAGCTAAGCATCACTATAGGTGGATATGTACTGCACCAGCACCCCTCCCCTCATCACCAGTGATCAAGTACATATTGCCTACTGAAAGGCAACAAATGTAAGTATCCATGGAATGTCATATTATCCCTGTCTGCATCCTACATGAACTCAGGCATGTGCTCCCATCTGCATTACACACTGTAGTCACACCAAGCCGCAGCACCATCCACACACCATCTGCATGGATGATGGCTAACATCATCCACTTAGACAGTCCTGAATGAGGAATGACGGATTATGCAAACAACTTGCCCTCATTGCGGGCAATATGACTCATCGGGACCAGGAGTGCAATGCAAGCTGATACTGTGCTGATGGATTACAGGGGTATGGTGTGGTTGTGAGTGGTGGCTACTGGTATGGTTTGGAGTATTAGCTACAGGTATTCAAGGTACATGTGCAGGTACTGGACATACTGTTGCCAAGTGTATGGGGTCCTGTGATGTGTTTCCCTGTTAGTGTCTACCAGGTGCAATGTCGCATCACTGGCGGGAAGCCTTCTCACCAGCAGAATGCAACCTGATAATGGAAGCCATAATACAGAACCACACAGTACTATTGGGTGAAACTAGTAACATTGGCGGGAGAGGACCACCCTGTGGGATGACCATGTCCATAGGGTAAATTAAGTGGGCATGCATGCACATACATATGAGCAGGTGCAGCATCATGCCACCAACCTCATATGCCATGCCTGGCAAAGGGCTGCTGCCATGGCCAGGGACCCCATAACCACAGGTAGGGCCCAGCCATGCAGCCCCCATTAACAACAAATCGGGATCTCCTTGCCAAGCTTGTGCCACCCATCACAGTACAACACCAGGGTACAAAGCCCCACTTGCTGGAGGTGGGTGGCACCCACACAATGGACAAGGAGCGTGCAGGTAAGGTCCCAGTGGTGATTAGTAGACTACTGTATGAGACATACTTGCATCTGTACAATATCTACAGGCATGTGCAAGGTGAGATTGCAGTTGTGGATGGGGATTTCTAATGCACAGAAGTGCAAATCTATGGTGAAGGACAGCAAAATGTGTAGTATTTGGTGTTGTACTGTAAATGTGCAGACATGCTGCATCCATCCTTTACCAAGGGCACATGTGAGTCTGCTGACAGTACCTCTCTCCCACAACCACATAGGTCACTCTGGTCTGCATATGGAACAGCAGCCTGAAGCAGGTGAGTATGGAATTGCTCGGTTATTCTTTGGCAATACTCCAGGCATGTGGAGAGCATGCAAGTTACCATACACAACTATGAATAATAGCCATATTGCTTTATGTGCATGTTCACTTGTGATGGGGTTAATTGTATTGCATCACAGTGGTCACCACAGGGGCATATCTGAAGAGACTGTAACATTCCTGTAGCATACCTCACAACCTGTCAGTGCAAGACGTCTAGACAGACACCAACAAAATGTGTTGGACAAACTGACTAAGGTAGGGACATGTGTGAAACATTACTGCTATACAGTGGATATAAAATGTATACACACACCTGTTAAGATGCCATTTGTTTCTGATATATACTGATTGAGACCACAATATGTCATTCCACACCTTTCCCAACCTTTAATGTAACCCATGACATGAACAATTCACTTGTAAAACCAAGCATCTGGACTCATGTATTGCACCTACAAGCCTGGACAAGTGTGAGGGTAGCAGACATTGTATCAGTATGCTGTTTTAGTCAGGTATGATACCCGATGCTGCCATATGTGTCAGTACACTCACTGTGGCCTATTTGGCAACAATATCACATATATGGGCATTGTTAAGGCAGACAGAGCACTAATAGGTTCCAAACATCTGGATGTTCCAGACACATCTGTACAGAGGACTGGCATGGCCTGTAGAATGGTTTTACATGCTGCATGTGAGGCAGATGCCATTACCACACTATATAAAGCAATGGCATCAGGATGTGGTCACCTGCAATGTATGGTGCACACATCAAAATGATATCAGCCACACATATGATCCACACACACACACACCAGTATTGAGATTAGAACTCCTACTTATTTATTTGTGTCTACTATAGTTTGCTGCAGTTATCAGACGTGCTACGGAGCTTACACAATTTACCTTGGCCAAAGGTACTTGTAAGGTGAATGACATCAACAGCACTACTAAATTAGGATGAGTATGGTGGCATACAACTCAAAATGGTATAACCTTCACAGTACTTGATTCTCACACAAACACTTGCCAGTAGTGAGATTAGAACTCCTGCCTATCTAGTTATTTGTAATATAGTATATCAGATGCACCACACAGCCTACACAATTTCATCTTGTCCAAAGGTACTTCTAAGGTGAATGACAACAACAGCACTAGTAAAGTAGAGTGGGGGTGTAAAGGGTGGTACACAAATCAAATTGGTATAAGCCACACAGTATCTGATTCACTCTCACACACACACAGTTGCCAGTATTGGGATTAGAACTCCTGCCTATCTAGTTATGACTACTATGTTGTTACGCAGTTATCAGACACACCACAGAGCTTATACAATTTCACCTAATCCAAGGGTACTTCTAAAGTGAATGACATCAACAGGGCTTCTAATTTGGAGTGAGGGGAAGTGTAAAGGGTGTTACACAAGTCAAACATGGTATAACCCACAAAGCGCATGATTCTCACACACACACACCGACTTGCCAGTATTGAGAGTAGAACCTCTGCCTATCCAGTTATTTGTACTATAGTGTTACACAGTTATTGCATGCGCCACAGAGCTTACTGGTCTTAAAACTGGCCAAAGGTGCTGATAACTACACAGCTGAGGTAAAGTATTACAAGTGGCAGGAAGTCTGCCTTCAGTTTCTCCCTTACATCTTGCTAGGTCTTTCTGTACTGCACTTCAAATTGCATTATAGCTTTGCACTTCAACAGTTTATTGTATCAATAAGTGTATCACACCTGGGAGCCATCAACAGTACTCATTCATCATGGAATTAGCCCCAGTACTTACTACTTATGTCCACCCCTCCTGGCATGACTGAAGTGTGGTTTACCGTCCTTTCACCCATTAACCTGATGCACTTGTCCATTCTGAGGCACTGTTGCAACTGCCTCATGTACACAGACAACCCTTTCCTCTAAACTCCAGACACTCAGACCAGTGAGAGTTACCCATATATCACCAAATGTGGAACTATGCACTCTCCAGCAAAGACTGGACTAGCTGGTCAAGAGGATAAGATCAACACCTGCACCACACCATGTGGACCACATAGCCCACCACAACACTCACTATGACAGCCCTGACATACATTGAAAAGCCACACAACCACCTTCACAGAGGCACTCAATGGACAGTTACAAAAACAATTGCACAAACAGCACAGACCAGCAAGACAGACACCCACTCAGACACCACAACATAGCACATGCCAAAAGACACATATGTCACCTACACAGTGTACCCCTCAACCTAAGCTCCTAAGGCTGACCACCTTGCACAATACAGTGAGCATGAGTGACTCAGTACTGCGGCACACAGATGTCCCACTCAGTTAATTATGGAGGAGGTAACAGCCAACTGTCTGTCATGCGACAGCATCCAACACATGACACATACAGTCAGGCCACTCAACAACAACTACAAGTATCACTTTGTCATTATCCATGTGGGTGTGAATGACCTGAGACATACCTCCCTGGACTACATGACAAGAGACATGGTTGAACACTTGGATTATGTGGTCCTGGCAGGTGTGAGAGTAGCCCTGAGCAGTATACTGCCATCACCCAGAATGATGCTGCAGTACTATTAACAGATAATTGACTGCAACATTGGCTTACATTTTGCATGTCATTCTCAGGGGATCCAGTATCTCTCTGCTTGGGATAACATGATTGACAGACCTCAATGCCTTGCCAGAGATGTCCTAAATCTGTCACCCCTGGGTTTACAGGTACAGGATAAGTGTCTTGCCACCCCAATAGTGCCTTATTAGGCAGTGTTCTAATTCAAATTACCACCGTAACAGCTAGACATGTATGCAATCTGAGGGTCATGCTGCTCAATGGTAGACATCTAACTGTCAAGATGAAGTCATTCAAAGAACTCCTCAGAGTGGAAGACATTGACATTTGTGCTGTAACAGAGAGGTGGTTCACAGCAGCAAACAGCAGTCCTGCACTAACAGGCTATGATGCATTCCACAGCTGTCAGTGCCAAAACATAGACCACACCTCCACAGGTGGTGTTGTCTCCATATTCATAATGGATATGCACACCTCAAGACTAGCATCCCAACATAATGCATTGAAGGTACTTCTGGTACAACTGACTTTGGGGAATAGTGCAATCCATATCATAGTCTGCTATCGGTCCCCAGCTATGTCCCTAGACTGTCAATGCACATTATTCAACACCCAGGCATCTATGAAGGTCCAACCCAACACTGACATAGTAGGGGACTTCAACTACCCCTCCATCACCTGGGGAAAGTAGTCAAGCACCAGTACACTGGCCCAATGCTTCATGGAATTCTTCAGTTCCAATGCCCTGGACCAGCTCATACTGACCCCCAGTAGAGGATGCAACAACCTTGACCTGTGTTGATTACTTATATATGGGACTGTTGCTCAACCACAGTTGTCAGCCACTACCTGGTCGGATCCAAACATGATGTAATCAACATGGAGCTCAACATCTCATCCACACCCCCCCCCCACACACAAAGGTAACCACCTTGCAAAACCTCTCCAATGCTGACTTTTTAGTCTTAAAAACAAGAGTGGATGACTTCACTCCACCCATGCCAATGGGAAATAACTGTCTGACTGTCGCATCATACACATGTGCACTGCACAAACGTGTACATGGATGCATGGTACTAGCCATAGCCAACAGAACACAGACACTGTCCTCCAAACACTGGAAGCCAATGTGATGGCCTCCCCACCATTACTAAAGTGTACAATAGAAGGAGGACACTGTTGCAGAAAAAGGTGGTGTCCCAAGACTGGTGAACCTCCTTATTAGCATCAAACACAACTTGGGATCCCTCATGGAATCAGCTACAGGCAGCTATGAAGGCAGAATTGCAGCAAACACTTACGACAATCACGACTGCCTTTGATAGTTATATCAGCAACCTCCACAGCAATAACCACAAGTGCTGTGAGTTACTGCACAATGCTAATTCCTATCCTGAGACAACAGATATTTGTCACAGTCTTGCCAACACATTCAGTGCCAGCTTTACCCCTCTCTCCTCCCCAAGGGGACTATCACAATGGTAGATGAATGCCAGGCACCCAGCTTTACTGCAGGCCAGATTAGACCTGCATTGTCTACAGGCAAGGATACAGCTTCCATGGGACCCCAACATATCCAAGGCTGTGTTCTACATGACATACAAAGAGACCTGGCACCACATCTCTGTGGACTGGTCAGTCACAGCGTCACCTCAGGCTTTGTCCTTCCAACTGGCATCTACATACCCTGGTGATTATTGGGCCCTTAGCCTGACAAGTCTACTATGCACAGGTATAGACTGCATCATCAGGGACCTGATTGACCAAGATATGGGTGATCTAACTGTGGACTCCACACAGTTTGGCTTTGTGAATGGCAGATCATGCCTGCTCAATCTGGTTGACATCTTTCAGTGAATCACCAGGGCTGTGTATGACAGTAAGGCACTGCATACGGCCTACCTCAAT
Source organism: Protopterus annectens (assembly GCF_019279795.1). Lineage (NCBI taxonomy): Eukaryota > Metazoa > Chordata > Ceratodontiformes > Protopteridae > Protopterus > Protopterus annectens. The sequence goes on from NC_056733.1 coordinate 1,408,226,052, forward strand.
CTGGCCAAGGCTTCTGACACCATTCCCCAGTCAGGGAATATTGATAAACCCAACAAACTAGGCATCAACCCCCTATATCAGTGGGTGGTTTGCAAATTGGTTCACAGAACACACAGTGTGACAGTGGCAAATTCCAAGTCAGACTGGCAAGCAGTCACAAGTGGAGTCCCACAGGGATGAGTACTGGATAGTGTCCTGTCCAGCATCTACTTCTCAGGAGTCCAAACCAACACAGAGCAACTCTGGCTGACCGAGTTCACAGAAGACTGCAAGCTGGGAGCTATCATGAACTCCACAAGTGATGCAGATATCCTACAGAAAGGCCTCACTGAGACCAATGACTGATGTGCAAACCATGGCCAGAAGCTTAACACCACAAAATGCATCATCATCCCCTTTGGTAAGACACTCAGTTCCCAGTAAGTACCACATCAATGGGAGCCCAATGAACACTGTAGGCATTATAAGGGATCTGGGTACACAGATTGACAGCAAAGTCTCCTTCAAGCACCACATTGCTACTGTGGTCAGGAAGTCCTTCTATATGGCACATTGCATTACCAAGGGTTTTGCATCCAGGAAGACAGAAGTAATGATCTCTGTCTACTATTCCCTCATTGGATCACTCCCTAAGTATTATGGCCCATTTGCCATTTACCTCACTAGACACCTGCTACAGCTGGAAAAGCCACAGAAGCACCTCACAAAGTGGTTCCTAGGCATTAAACAGGTCCCTCACCAAGAGACTGCACATGTCCTGGAATACACTTCCCATACATGTCATGCAGAGCACCTAGCTGACCCTGTTCCAGCGCCATCTTGATGAGTGGATGGGTAATAGACAGTTCATCCCAAGGATCACTGCAGTGGCTATACTTGATAAAGGTACTGTGATGTAACATCAGGTGGCACAATGGCAGGGCCCTTCTATGTGCTAGGCTTGTTAAGGCTCCTGGCCCATTACCTACTACACACTTGTGAACCTATAAAGGGAATTGACATCAGCAGGAATGATAAAGTAGTGCAGTAGGTGTTAAACTTATCAAAATACTTTGTCCTACAAATAGACACACATACACTTGCCAGATGTGAGAGTAGAACCCATGGGGAAACTAATGATTTTTACCATAGTGTTACACACTTACCGCATGTGCTACAGAGCTTACTGGGCTGAGAGTTGGCCAAAGGTGCTGATATGGAGAATAACATCAGCAGGTCTGATAAAGTAGGGCAGTAGGTGGGAAACATATCAAAATACTTCTACTTACAAACATACTTATCCACACACACATTTGCCAGATACAAGAGTAGAACTCCTGCCAAACTAGTCATTTGTACTATAGTGTTAAGCATTTATCACATGCACTACTGGGCTTACAGGGCTAACAGCTGGCCAAGGTTGCTGATAAGGGACTGACATCATCTGGATTGATGAGGTGGGGCACTGTGAAGTGTCGTGGGTGGGAATGGCATAAAACTATTTCACCTATAAACAAACACACAACTCCCTCAGGCTTGCACACACACACACACACACACACACACACACACACACACACACACACACACACACACACACACACACACACACACACACACACACACACACACACACACACACACACACACACACATTTACATCTACATTTGACAGGACTGAGATTATATCTACTACCTAAAAAGTTATTTGTACTATCATGTTATGCAGTTATCGCATGTGCCACAGAGCTTATAGGGCTGAGGCCTGATAGAAGGCACTTCTAAGATGACTGATATCTGCAGGACTGCTAAAGCAGGGAAAGGGGAAGTGTATTGGGTTTGAATGGACACAAAAGCTTTTAGTTGTGAACACACAGACACACTCACACACACACACACACACACACACACACACACACACACACACACACACACACACACACACACACACACACACTCTTAAATTTGCCAGGACTGAGATTAGAATCCCTGCCTAACTAGTTATTTGTACCATCATGTTATGCAGTTATCGCACATGTCACAGAGCTTATGGGGTTGAAGCCTGATGGAAGGCACTTCTAAGATGACTGATATCTGCAGGACTGCTAAAGTAGGGAAAGTGGAAGTGTATTGGCTTTGAATGGACACAAAAGCTTTTAGTTGTGAACACATACACACAAACACACTTACATTTGCCAGGACTGAGATTAGAACTCCTACCTAACTAGTTATTTGTACTATAGTGTTATGCAGTTATCACATGCACCACAGAGCACATGGGGCTGGGTCTAACAAATGTGACTTCTATGGTGACAGATATCTTCAGGACTGCTAAGGTGGCACAATGGAAAGTGCACTGGATGGGGAAGGCCTGTTCATTCCTAGATCCACTGACATTTCTCTAAGTGTATGAGCATGCCCAGTGTGTTCTTCTATAGTACATGTGGGACTCCATTCCAGGGACTGTTGTACTTCAGTCCAGTTTGTTTTGTGCTACAGTCACCACAATGATCTTGGGGGATTCCTTCAGAAGTACCCTGGATATTAGTGGAAATGGAAGAAAAGTATACAGGAACATTCCAGTCCAAGGAAAAGAAAAGGCATCTGGTTTTTAGGCCTTCTTGCATAGATCCTGGAACAGAATCTTGCTATTTCATTGTTCAGCTAGGAGGCAAAGAGGTCTACCTGAGGAACTCCCCACAGATGGATCAAATCTTGGAAGAAATTAAGTTTATTTCCATTAGTGATAGTCTGCCCTGTTCCTGTTCAGCTTGTCTGCCAGACAGTTTTGCTCTGCCTGTAGAATGAGATTGTGCTATTATGTTATATCAGAAGCTAACATTGCTAGTCTGCAAAGGGGGTATGACCTGGTTCCCCCTTGCTTGTTGATGCACCACATGACTGTGACATTGTTTGTAACCTCTTAAAGAGGTCTCAGGGACCAAAGATGGTTCAGAGAGTTGAATGCCTTGATCAAGCAAGCATCAACTTGATATGTATGTGCTTGCAAGCACCAGTCCTTAGTGCCCCACACCCGCTACACATTCTGAAACTGCTCCCTAAGCAAAGTCCAAAGCATCTGTGGTGACTGACTGCTTTGGAGTAGGGAGTGGAAAGGGGAAACCTGGATATAAAGATATCTGTTGTCTCCACTAAAAGATTACTCTTCTGACAAACCCCAGCACTGAGATTTGAAAAGATAAAGGGTGTTGATGCTGTGACCAAAAAGATTTCAGATACCACTGTATCTTTGTCATGTGGAGTCTTGCCATGGGTATTATGAGAATCATAGGTGCTATGAGACACAAAATTCTGAGGTATTTCCTTGTAGTTGCTGAAGTCTGAGTGGAAATCCTTAAAAAAATCTAAATAAAGGTCTATTTTTCCCCATGGAAGAAAAGCTGTTTGAACTGAGGTGTCTAGTTGACATCCCAGGAACACGATCTTTGTGAGGGAATCAAGAACGACCTTTGAATGTTCTCTTGGAATCCTAGCTTGTGTAAGAGAAATCTCACCCAAGAGAGATATTCCTGACAATTTGAAAAAGACTGCAAAGATAAGCAAGTTTTATAAATGTGGAAAAATGTGGATACCCTGTAGCCTGCAACAAGCTGTGACTGGAACTAGACACTTTGAGAACACTCTTGGTGCACTGGATAGTCCAAAGGATAAGGCAGAGAATTGATAATGTGATCCAGACACAGAAAACCTTAAGAAACGTCTGAAGTTTGGATGAATAGGGTTGTAATGATAAGCATCATTTAAGTCTAGTGTTACCAGGAATCTTGAAAGAGAAAGAAGAGGTCACAGGTTGTGAAGTGACATCATTTTAAATTTGAGCACTGTCACAAACAGGTTTAGCAAATAAAGATCCAAAGCTGGTCACCAAGCATTTTCTCTCTTTGATACTAGGAACATCCTTAAATAAAAACCCTTCCACACCTTGGAAAGAGGAACTAGTTCTATCACTCCTTAGGGCAGTGTGTGATGAAGAACAGGAGGAAATAAGAGTCTGATTTGGAGGATGAGGAATGACCCCCTGGAAAGGAAGAATTTCCTGTCACTGCCATCTGTAACCTTGATGAATGATTTTTAGAACTCAGTTTGAAACAATCTGTTGAAAAAGAGAAAAACAGAGTTTCAGACTTTCTGGAAAAGAAAAGGGGCCATGGTGAGAGGGAGTCACAGAGTTCACAAGATTTCTTGAATAGTCATTCAGACTTGTTGGACTGTCCTATTTTGAAAGATTTGAAACTTGCTTTGGAACCCCCTTGCCATTTCTTCTTAAACATCTGTTAACCTAAATTTTGATGAGACTGTTTATTCTGTTTTTTTGCTAAAACTGGATGAGAAGACAGAAAATCCCTTGGACAGTTTGAAAAAGGAGGGCTGAAAAATCTGGAGATTACTTAGATCAGCTTACCCCTTTCATTACACGTTTTGATCACCTCTGCAGCAGAGGGGCCAGACACTAACTCTCTAACAAGGGGAGAATTTAATATTTCATTTTTAATATCATATGGGAGGTTCTGAGAATACAGTCATTCAAACCTCCTCAAAACAGTACAAATGGCCATAGTCCTGGAAGAAGTATCAACAGAGTTATATATATATATATATATATATATATATATATATATATATACACACACACACACACTGCAAATGAGTAGTGACCTGTGCAATAGAAGAAACTAAGTTATTTAAAGATTTTCCTCACAAGAAATGCAGATAAAACATTCCTAATATTTCACAATTTGTCAATACAAACTTTAATATATCAGCCTTATAATTCAGAATTCTGAAAATCAAAGTAGCAGAAGTATGGAGTTTTTTTCCCATAACTATCAATAATGTTCCCATCCTTATCAAAAAGAGTAGAATTGGAATTAATCAAGTGCTTAGCAGCTGTGAGATCAACTAAAGCTATAGCTGTGGTGTCAGATTTGGGAATAGGGTACAAGAATTTAAAAGACTGAGTAACATTATACATCTTATATGCATTTTAGGGGCAGCTGGCTGACTATCAGGACATTTTCAGGCAGTAACACACACATCCTCTAAGCAGACAGAACAGAAGGAATGGGTGTAGGTTCTGGAAAATTCTTCTGTAACAACTCATAGTATTTTCTGAGGGACTGAGAAACCTCAGTGTTCACCCAGCCAAAACAGCGGCACCTTCTAGGAATAGCCTCAGAGAAAGAGAAAACCCCATAGTGAGAATTAGAAACAGAGCTCTCCTCTGAGTCTGAGTCAGAAATCTGGGGGAAAAACTGTATCTGTCCTTGCATCTTCCTGTTCAGATTCAAAAATCTTTAATCTCTTCAGGTTATGAGGAATTCTTCTTTCTCCCACCAGAAACTAGTTTACAAGAGGGATCAATACCCTGAATTAAATCCTGATCCAGACCCAGTTAACTACTGATATACAAAGAAATTTAAGGAGGAATAGATACATGCTTGGTTTTCTGTTTCTTTTTGACATGATAAATGAGGCCAACTATATTACTAATTGTGGTAGCTGCTTCCCCAGGAATGGACACAGCATTCTGACACAACAGGAAAACCTTCCCTGTTCCCTCTCCCAGGACTGACAAGAGTGGCTGTTCCTTGTACACTGAGGGGATCCCAACAGTCACAGAAGACATAAATAAAAAACAAAAACAGCTAAAGTAGTGTTCTCAAAACCACATGTCTCTCCAAAAACAGTTATTTGAAAGCAAAAGACCAGCAGACCACAAATAAAAAATCAGATTTATTAAACTCTAATTATGAGCAGAAAAATAAAAACATATGGTGAAGCACTTTCGTCCCTTCATACAATTGGGACTTCTTCAGAACCATATTGAACAACAAATAATGTGTTTAAATAACTTTTCAAACCAGTCACGTGTTGAGCCATGTCCAATCTAGAGAAATAAATAATTGAGTATGCTGTGAATATAACAAAATTCATAATTATATAACATGATTAAAAATGATGGTCAATCATTTAAAAAAATATATATTGAACACAATGTCTCTAGCAGAAATATAAAGGGTGTCAGAGTGGGTAAACCTTTAAATTCACAAAATAGTACAAAAAACAATGATTTAAAGGGTGTTAGCCTTTAATTTAAGAATAGAGGCAATGGACACCTAGTCATTGAGTCCCAAACCATGAGTGGTTTCCAGGCATAGTTGCCAAATTAGTTATTTTTGTTTGTTTAGAGTCCCAGGGTCAACCCCTAAAGTTTTGGGGTACCATCTCCAAAATACCAAAAACAAATTTAGGGATCAAGCAATTAAGGGCGTGTTTATAGAGGGCATAATTTGAAATTTGTCTGGAAATTGCATACACATGCTCATATACCCTCTTCCTAAATTGAGTTTCAGTCTTACCCACATAAATTTTAGAACACGTTTTACAGACAGCTATATATACTAGCTCTTTGGTGTTGCAATTCACATAACTTAACTTTATTCTATATGGGAAAGTTTCAGATATATACTCCTTTTGTTGCAACACATAGGGACATTGGTTACATGCCCTCACATTTGCATATACCTCCCTTATTTGGATTTCTAACTGGAGGGGGATGATCTAGTACACATTTACAGTTTAACACTGTTTTAAAAACAAAGTGGGTTCCTCCCTCAAAACCTTAAAAATGTCATTATTTACTTTAATTATGTTCGGCTGACTACAATGTCCTTAACCAAACTAGAACAGGTGTTAAATGTCACTACCAAAGAATTAGTAAAATTCAAACATGCATATCTCCCCTGCCAAATTTGTGACTTATATCAATAATACAACACCTTTTTTAAGATTTACCCACACATATTTTTTGGATAGTGTTGATTTTGATGACATTGTGATATGTAGTGAGAGTAGGGAACTGGTTGAGGAGACCCTGGAGAGGTGGCGATATGCTCTAGAGAGGAGAGGAATGAAGGTCAGCAGGACTAAGACAAAATATATGTGTGTGAATGAGAGGGAAGATAGAGGAATGGTGAGAATGCAGGGAGTAGAGTTGGTGAAGGTGGATGAGTTTAAATACTTGGGATCAACAGTTCATAGTAATGGCGAGTGTGAAAGAGAGGTGACGAAGAGAGTACAGGCAGGATGGAGTGGGTGGAGAAGAGTGTCAGGAGTGATTTGTGACAGACAAGAATCAGTAAGAGTGAAAGGGAAGGTCTACAAGAGGGTAGTGAGACCAGCTATGTTATATGGGTTGAAGACAGTGGCATTAACAAAAAGGCCGGAGTTAGAGCTGGATGTGGCAGAGTTAAAGATGTTAAGATTTGCACTGGATGTGACGAGGGTAGACAGGATTAGGAATAAGTATATTAGAGGGTCAGCCCAGGTTGGATGGTTTGGAGACAAAGCCAGAGAGGCGAGATTGCGTTGGTTTGGACATATGCTGAGAAGGGATGCTGGGTAAATTGGGAAAAGGATGCTAAGGATGAAGCTCCCATGTAAGAGGAAAAGAGGAAGGCCTAAGATAAGGTTTATGGATGTGGTGCGAGAGGACATGCAGGTGGTTGGTGTGACAGAGTAAGATGCAGAGGATAGGAAGAAATGGAAACAGATGATCTGCTGTGGCAAGAAGAAGAAGTTGATTTTGTAGATGTGACTTTATATAAGAATTATGATGAGGGATGTTTTGGGTCAAACGTTTTTAGGAAATCTTCATTATCTAATTGTTATTTAGATTTCAGAAATTGTCACCCCTATTTTTGTAAAAAGAATATTTATAAGGGACAACTTGTAAGAGCGGCAAGGATGTGCTCTGATTTCAATACATTTTTGACTGAAGTGAAACAGATATCTAAAATGTTTATGGATAAGAATTATTCTTCCACTTTATTAGACAAAATTAAAAAATAGCAGCAACAAAGTAAGCCAAAGCATGACCATCCACAGACAAAACAAGTATATTATAATCCGAGCTTTCGAGTCAAAGTTATTTTTCAAGAATAAAAACACTTCATAAAACCACACAATAAATATCCAACACCAGCCAATCAAAGAACATAGGTTCATAGGTTCATAGCTAGGTACTAGGCTATCGGCCCAAGGACCTAAGTAAGCCTAGCCAACAAGGTTCCCTGGCTTATGCCACCCAAGAAAGTTGATTTCCTGTGCCCCTGTTGAGCAGAGCCACAGAAGTGATCCCCGGGGTGTATTTCCTATTTCCCATCCACTAATCAAGATTTTTCTTGAAGAGTGCTAATGAGGAAATTTGCTTGACATAGATGGGTAGCTTGTTCCAGTGTATAGGAAGTCTCTGGGACAGGAATCTCTCCCTCCAGCATGTCTTGTTTATTGTGGTGACAAGGTTTAGGTCCCTAGAGCATGTATCTCAGAGGGATTGGGATTTCTTTAGGTGTAGCATGTCCAACAGCTCTGGGTTATAGCTTTATATGTTAGGCAGAGATCTCCTCAGAGTAGGTGATATGCTACAGAGTAAAGCTGAAGTTTTTTGAGGTGGTCAGTGTAAGGGCATCTGTTTGAGGCCAGTAATCCTCTTTGTGAGGTACTTCTGTGGCCTTTCCAGCTCCTGCAGATGTCTTGAGAGGTACATTCCAAAAGGGGCATTGTACTCTATAGTGGGTCTAATGAGTGCCGAGCAGAAGGGAACAATGACCTCTTTTTTCCTGGATGAGAACCCTTTTGTGATGAGGTGTGCCACATAGAAGGATTTCCTGACTACTGTGGCAATGTGATTATCAAAGGAGAGACTACTGTTCACCTGGGTCCCAAGGTCTCATATCACACATTTGGCATTAAGTAGACTGCCGTTTATGTGGTAGTTCATGGCTACAGAGTTTTTACCAAAGGGGATGACAATGCACTTTTTGGCATTGAGTTTGAGGCCATGCCTCTGACACCAGGCATCTGTCTCAGTGAGGCCCTTCTGTAGGATGTCCACATCATTTGAGGACTCGACTATGGCTCCTAGCTTGCAGTCATCTCCGAACTTCATTAGCCAGAGGCCTTCTGTGTTAGCCTGTACTTCAGAGAAGTAGATACAAAACAGGAGAGGTCCCATGACTGAACCCTATGGTACTCCACTTGTCACTGGTTTGAAGTCAGATTTGGAGTCTGTAACTTTTACAGTGTGGGTTCTGTCAGCGAGCCAGTTGGCACCCCATCTTGTGATTTAGGGATTTATACCTAGTTTAGTGAGTTCAGCTATAATTCCAGAATGGGGGATGGTGTCGAAAGCCTTGGCAAGGTCAAGATAGACTGTGTGAACCACCTTACCCTCATCTACGGCTTTGGTGACTGCCTCAAAGAAGTCAATCAGGTTCAGAAGGCATGATCTGCCTTTCACAAACCAAAACTGGGTGGGTTCCAGAGTTTGGAGGTTACCGATGTCTTTGTTTATGAGTTCCATGATGATACGTTCCATGGCCTTGCAGACCAGGCTTGTCAGGCTAATAGGGCGATAGTTCCCAGGATCAGTGGTGGCTCCCCCTTTGTAGAGTGGGATAACTGTTGCTGTGTGCCATTCAGTGGGCACAAGCCTGATGTGAGACTATGATTGAACATGGTGCTTAGGTGGGGAGCCAGTTCTTTCTGAAGTTTGTGTAAAATGCAGACTGGGATGTTGTCCGGTCCCATGGATGCTGTGTTTTTGGTTTTAGAGAGTGCAGCTTTTACCTGCATAGATGTGATTACAGGGACTCTGCATTCTTCCTGTATAGATATGGGCCCTTTAGGGGGTGAGAGGGGGGTAAAGTTAGCACTTAACCTATCTGCCAGCATGTTGGCAATATCAGTTGGTTCTGTAATTTTCATGCCATTAAGCTGTAACTCAGAACAGATCTGGGTGTTGCCACTGAGATTCCTGACATAGCTATAGAATGCTTTGTGGTTGCCCTTTGAATCAGTGGCAATTTTGTTTTTGTAGCTAGCTTTGGAGGATCTTATAAGGGATCTCAGCTTCTTACTGAGGCTGACCAGGGATCTCCTCCACTCATGGGATTTTACTACCTTTTACAACAGTTTCTTCCTTCTGTTGTACAGTTTGTTTATGACAGGGGACCACCAGATTGGCTTCCCTATTTTGGACAATAGCCCCTTGGTTCTGTCTGGGATAGCACGATCCATGAACTCGTATAAGTGCTTATAGACTGCATTTGGGTAGGATTCAGCAATCATAGCTGTATTGTCCATCTGCATGGGTGTCATGAAGTTTGCCACTTCTGTCTTAAGAAGCATGAAGTTGGCTTTGGAAAAAATTTTTACCGTGGTTTCCTTAATGGTGGGTGGGGGTGGGATGCGGCTATCTGGGGTGATTAGCTTATGGTTGGATCTGACCAACCAGGAGTTGATTTTAGTTGTGGAACACTGGTCACTCATGTTGGTAATGACTAGGTCTAGAATATTGTTGCCCCTGGTGGGCATGTGGATAAATTGATCCAGGGCACTGGAATTTATGAATTTCAAAAAGCGTTGAGCAAAGGAGTTGGTACGAGTAGTTTTCCCAGTTAATGGTGGGGTAGTTGAAATTGCCCATTATTCGGGTGTTTGGTTGAACCCTAATATTTTCCAGTATATCAAGAAAAGAGGAGTGGAAATCCTGGGGCATGGTGGGGGATCTGTAGCAAGCTACAATTTGGATTGCAGTTTTACCCAGAGTTAGTTGCACTTGGATAACCTCGGATGCATTATGCTGTGCAACTAGCCTGGAGGTGTGGATATCCTTAATGAATATGGACACACCTCCGCCTTTGGTGTTCTTGTCCAGGTTAGATGGCCGAAAAGTGTGGTATGAGTTATAGCCTGGTAATGCAGGGGTGCTCTCTAGAGCCTTGAACCAGGTCTCAGTCACTGCACAGATAGCGATGTTCTCTATTTTAAGGAGTGCCTCGAGTGAGTGCATTTTGAGAGTTAGACTTCTAGCATTGAGTAGCATTACCCTCAGTTTTTGCTTGCCTGTTCCTGTTATGGTGGTGAATTTGTTATTTGAACTTTGCCTAAAAAAGGCACTACAGGAGTGGCAAGAGCCTTAGCCAGTATCCGGAATCCCAGGGGTAACCTCATTAAGAAGATCATTAGAAAACAGTGCTCCATTGCAAAGGATCATAAAAAACAAAAGCAATATACAGAAGTATATAAAAAATGTACAGAAGTATATTAACTTTCTGTTCTCCACATGATATTACATTTCTAGATGTGAAGATATCTAATATAGATGGCAATTTTCACACTTCTGTATATAGAAAGGAGGTACAGACAACTAGATATGTTCACAACTTGGGTATGTAGGAGGAGATATAGTTAACTTGACAGAGAGAGCTGAATATAAATGGATAAACTTCTTTAGGGCAGATGTATTCCCAGGTTTGAATAAAGTGAATAGTATAAAACCTATCTTAAAGTTGAAGCAGTCATATGTTAGTTAAGCTTTTATGTATATTTATATATATTTTTTATATACGTCTGTATATTTTTATATACTTCTGTATATTGCTTTTGTTTTTATGATTCTTTGCAATGGAGCACTGTTTTCTAATGATCTTCTTAAAGAGGTAATTGGATATGTTCTTTGATTGGATGGTGTTGGATATTTATTGTGTGGTTTTATGAAGTGTTTTTATTCTTGAAAAAGAGCTTTGACTTGAAAGCTTGGATTATAATAAACCTGTTTTGTCTCTGGATGGTCATGCTTTGACTTACTTTGTTGCTGCTACTTGTTTTTTCAGTCTTTTAGTATGTTTAGCTGGTCTCCATTACCTGTTGTGTTTTATAAAATTAAAAAATATGTAGTGAAAGGTTGGAGGACTAATTACAAACCCATGTTGGGTAGTGATCCCATTACTGAAATGGGTGAGGTGGCCAACAACAGGTTACCCAACAAGAATTTTACTAACTCTTTGGTAGTGACATTTAACACCTGTACTAGTTTGGTTAAGGTCATTGTAGTCAACAATTAGAACATAATTGTAGATCAATATGTTTGTCTATAGCTTTAAGAAGCTATCAAAGGGCGTGCACAAGTGTATAAATACTGAGCACGTGCAAGTCTGACTGCCATTTTATAGCTAGCTGTTGAGATGTAAGCAATTATGTATGTAAGCTCTGTTTGTTAACTAGTTAATCTGTATTTAATGATGCTGCTAGCCATCCTGATGTGTTTGCATGTTGTGACGCCCGTGCCCTGGCCTAGCAATCAAGGAGCCTCAATCCTCACCACTAACACCAGAGAGGACATCTCATATATGAGGAAAGGATAACAAATACAGAATAACAAGTAAAGTGCAATTTCCCTTAAGAGCACACAGAAATCACAGTCAGTCCGGGGGAGGTCGCTCCCTTTCTCTCCAGGTCCCCAATAAGACTCCCCACTGGCACAGCTATAGGGTCAGATCTCAGCCAGCTGGGCAAGCTAAAACCTCCAACATCCTCTCTGTCCAACCAGTGCTTCGTGTCCCTGCCCAAGTAGCTGACACACACACGTTTTGCTATAAGAGTTTATACAAACACACAGACACTTCTGGGGAAGGTTGGCACAGGTTCTACAGCTGTGCCCCTTTTACCCAGACTATATGGTAGTACCACTTGCCAACACCCAGCTAGTACTTATTAGCTACTCAAAGGCCCTTAAAAGGGTGTCCAATTATTACTGTGCAATATTATTATCCAATTGGTAGTATGACTCAACAGTCTAGGCTTATTAGAGTGACTTGGTACAGGATCCTTATATACATGCAATGTACTCTTAGAGTTTAACTTATCTCTACACAAAACAGCCAAAGTTGAAAGGTTTTAAAATATCTAATAATAAATAATAAAAACACAAGACAATACTTTCTACTACACAGTGCTAGTCAAGAGTTCAGAGATCACACATAAATACTTAAAATAACTCAGTAGTACAGTTCTGACATCACAGGAAAACACTTAGTCTAATCTTTCTAGTTTCTAGCTTTTTCTAAAAGAAAACACAAGTCTAAGATAACTTACATATGAGCAAGACAGTGCTGTGAGTTGGATGGTCAAGACAAAAATGCTTAATGCCTTCTGATTCTCTCTGTTTAAATTGCTATCTTCAGTCCTTATTTTTACCCTGATGATTACATCATTTGTTTACACTTTCCTGGTGTTCCCAGGCTAACAGATACTACATTCTTGTTATCTTGCACCTGCAGGAAACTACAGTCATAAAAGACATTCCGCATGTAAACTCTAGTAATTATTCTTTAAGTTAAAACAATAGGCAGGATGCTTCACTCCAGACTCAACTCCAAACTCTAACTTCAAAGGGACACACATGAAATAATTTTAACTTCAAAGGACAGATAAGAAATGCCTGACTTAGCTTTCTTTACAGCAGACGGCAATGTTGCTACATTGTTTTAAGTTCAACATTTTACAGCATATTCTTTCATTTAAGAAAACAAGCTTGTATTTGAACATTTCACAGTATTTTCTTTCAATTAAGAAAACAAGTCTGTAATTCAACATTCATATTTACAAATGATAGAATTATCTGCACAATTCTATCTGGCTGAGCTGGAAGCCTTCACACATGTTTTAAAGCATCAGAGCAAAACCCTAAGCCTTCTTGTTTTATGTATTAGAGATGAATGAGCAGCATGGTGTCAGAAGTGGCATGTCTAAAAGGACATGGTGTCAGAAGTGGCATGTCTAAAGGATATGGTGTCAGACGCTGCACATCTAAAAGGACATGAAGTCAGTAGAAGCATACCAAAGAGGCATGAGGTCAGAAACTGCTTGACTAACATGGCTTAAGGCACTTGTATGGACCTGGAGTCAATATGCAGGAGTGAATCATCCCTAAAATGTGCATACTTTGCAAAACAGGTCAGAAATGAGTTTCAGGTACTAGAACTTGCACAGCACTATTTCTTTTCACATAATATGAAACGGGGCATACAGAATGTTCTAAATAATATTTTGCATAAACTGGTATACACAATATTGATAAAAATATTTGCATTACTAAGGAAAATGTTTGAAATAAAGTCTGAATTGCATAAAATGAATAAAAGAAGGGGAAATTACCGCATTTTCAACATATGCTTTACGAATATGTATCTTCATATTAAGCAAAGATATCTGAGTTATCATAAGTGTATAAAGTGTTTGCATGTTTGTGCAGGGTTACAATAAAGCTATTTTACAAAAGTACAGCCATTACAAGGCATATTTCACAGAGTACAGCCATTACAGAGCATATTTTGCAAAGTACAATATTTTGAAGAGATTATTGTGCATTTGAATGTTGTTGCAAGTTCACAGAACTGTTTGTTCATACATAATAACAACGGCCATATTTTCAGTGTGTTTGTGTATACTTTGTGGGCATGGCAGATGGATTTCAAAAATCCACTGCACTTGTGTTTAACAGTAATATCTTTACTGTATACTTTACTGTATCTTTTACAAAGTTCAGTTTTGGTATTTTGGAAGTGGTCTCCTATAATCCCAGGGGTGGTTGGTGAGAACTGGAGTTAGAAATTAAAGAGTTAACAGTGGCAAATAAAGTTAAATGCTACTAACTCTCCTGGGATTAATGAGAATTTTTCTACTGTCCCCATTTTAAAGAAGAGGGTATTAGACCTCCAACAGATGTTAATGTTAGTAGGCTTGAGACGTACGAAAACATATTTTTTTTATATTTGGTAACAGGGTAAAATGTAGTTTTAATAAATTAATATATAAAAATATAATTGAGTAATAAAGGGTAGGCTATATTATTAGATCAAAAGTGATTCTTAGTGTATTTATATTTGGAATAGTTTATAAAGTAATGTGTATGTTTTACAATTTAAGTTTTTTAGGAAAAGTTTCTTTAAGATAATAAGTGTTTAATTGTTTCATGGGTGCAATTTTATTATTATTATTTATTTTTATATATTTCACATTTGTTGACTGAGTTAGTCCAACTGAGTTTGAAAACAAACCCATTTTCAGTGGAGACCCAAGGGGAAAGAGCCCCAGCAAACATAAGCAAAGGTAAACATACAGGACAAAAACTATTAAAAACAGCAATGCAAATACAAAATTAATTATAAAGAGAAAAACAAAAGAAAAAAATTATGAACATTAAGGGTTGCACTGATAGCAGTGGTCAAAATGTACTGCATATGAGAATAAAAACAAAAAGATAATCATTGTTCAAAAGAAGGACAATGTATAGACATTAATAGGAAGTGGGGGGAAGATAAATAGTGTGGAGAATGGGAGGGAGAGAGAAAGGAGGGGGGCTATTGTAGGGCTATAGTAGTAAAGCTGAGGGTTTAGGAGGTTAGTTTAAGCAGAAGTTACTAACAGAGAAAGAAAGTTAGGAGATGCAACAGGTTATACAGTAGGTCAGACTAAGACAATGTATGGTCAAGGCAATGGCATAATTTCAAGTTTAGTAGGTGGGATTTAAGCTCCTTTTTTAAAAACAGGGAAAGGAAAGGTTGGATCTAATATGGAGAAGGAGTTTGTTCCAATTTGGTGAGACAGAGTGTTTGTAAAGTAGTTTGTCAATATTCCTTTTGGATTTATAAACTGAGAGAAGATGCTGATCAACACTCCAGAGAGGCCAGGGGGGAAGAGTACGGGAGTAACATGGGAGGCGAGAGCAGAGCAGGCAGAGGGGTTGTTGAGTATGGAAAAAGTAATGTGGAGTTGCGATTGTAGGAGAAGGTGCGGAAATTCCAGCCACTGAAGTTTGTTAGTGAGAGGCAGTGATGTGAAGAGAGTGGTTGGTTTAGAATAAATTTGGCAATTTTGTTGTATGTTTGTTCCATTTTCTGCATTGAGGTAGTTTGGATATTGTTAAGGATGAGGGAAGCGTAAGAGAAATACCTGCGCAAGAGTGCGTTTAGTGGCAGTAGTGAGGGATTTTTTGTTCCTGTAAAGTAGCCCAAGTTTTTGGTGCTTTTTTTTGATGGCCTGTTGTATATATAAGTCAAATTTTAGTCAGTCATCAATTATTACCCCAAGGAGTTTGGTGTGTGAGGCAAGAGAGATAGTGTTGCCATCTAGGGAGGAAAGAGAAAAATTGGATTTAAGGTGATAGAGTGTCTGAGGTAGGAAGAGAAGGAGTTGAGTTTTCTTTGGGTTAAGGATTAGTTGATTGTTTCTGAGCCATTTTTCAACAGAGATAAAGGAATTCTGTGTTAGTGTGGGTAGTTCAGAGATAGTATTGGAGATAAGAGAGTAGCGTCATCTGCATATTGTATAACAGATGAGAGACTGCAGGATGAATGTAGGTTGTTGGTAAAAATGTTGAAAAGAAGCGGTCCATGTATGGAGCCTTGGGGTACTCCTGTTTGAACAGCAAGGAAGGGTGAGAAAGCCTGCTGCCATCTAACAGCTTGTTTTCACCCAGTAAGGTAGGATTTGAACCAGCCAAGAGTAGAGGTAGAGGTTTAGGTCTGAGAGTTTGTTAAGAAGGATGGGATGAGATACAGTGTCGAAGGCTTTAGAGAGATCAAGGAATAGACAGAAGATGAGGAGGTTGTTGTCCCTAGCTTCTGCAACCTTTTTGAGTAAAGGATAGTAAGGCAGTCGATGTACTGTGTTTAATGCGGATATATAAGGTTATGTTTTGATAGGTTTTACACGTTCTAAAGAAGTTCTATTTTGTAAGGATGAAAGCGCTTGATGTTGGATGTTAAATAAACTCGTCTTTTTTGACGGATTTTTTATTATTCATAACTTCACTTTTTATTCCTGCTTTGTAAGGTCTGTTGGTGGCTTTTTTCTTGTTATTAGTCATTTCATTAGCCACGTTGGTTGCTGTTTTGTTTTGGATTTTTTTACAGTAATATTGTTGAGAACTGGAGAGTGTTTGAGCAAGCATACAACATTTTCATACATGCTGCATTTTCTGTTAAAGAAAACCATGCAAAAGTATTTATTCTGCTTAATTTAGCTGGGTCAGAAACCACAGAAAGGGAATGTTCATTTATGTATGCACCTGCTGT
Organism: Protopterus annectens; assembly: GCF_019279795.1. Classification (NCBI taxonomy): domain Eukaryota; kingdom Metazoa; phylum Chordata; order Ceratodontiformes; family Protopteridae; genus Protopterus; species Protopterus annectens. The sequence goes on from NC_056733.1 coordinate 1,408,242,974, forward strand.
CTATACAGGAGAGGGACAAAACTGTCATATTGTTGTACAGGCTGAGTCAAGGGAGGACTGAGAGTACTTAAAACGTAAATTTAGAGAAATGTGTAACCCCCAGACAAATGTTACAATGGAATGGCACTTATTTTACACAAGAGATCAAAATCCTGGTGAAACTTTTACAGCATATATAACTGACCTGAGAAATAAGGCTAAAACATGCAGATTTGGTGACTTAAGGGATGAGTTGATAAAGGACAGACTTGTGTGTGGCATAAAGGATGATGCTGTGAGAAAGATTTTGCTTTGTGACAGTGATTTAACTTCGAATAAGGATATTGAGATTTGTCAGATACATTAGCTCACAGAAAAGCACGCAAATATGCTTACAAATGAGAATAGCTCTAGAAGGCACAGTGATAAAGCTTATGTTGATGGTATGCAGCACATTATTAAAAGAAACAGGCCCAAGCACATGGCAGCAACTGTAACCCCTGCAGCACTCACTGGTAAACTACAGAACTTTCTAGCAAATTTCAAACTTCGCACAGTCTCAGTGAAGCATAAGAGTGAGTCAGCAAACTCAAAGCATGGGCACCAATCTAGTTTCATTGCCAACTGTCATAATTGTGGTGGAAGTCATGAATCTAAAAAGGAAAAATGTTTAGCTTTTGGTCAGCGATGCCACAAATGCAATAAATGGAATAATTTCAAAAGATTTTGTAAATCAAAAGGTCCACATTTTTTTATCAAAAGGGAACATTTTAAGAAATGAGTTGATCAGTTAGACTGTGTCAGTTCTGCTCTTTATGTTGATGGTGTGTCAGTGCTTCATGAAATGACCAATGCAGTAGATTTAAGGGCAAATAATGAAGTATTTTGTACTGTTAGGATAAATGGTAAACCTATAGAGCTCAAAGTTGACACAGGTTCCAAGTGCAAGTCATATCGGCAGAAACATTTGCCAGAGTATGCAAAAGTGAAAGGCTTAATTTGGCAAGGTGTGCAAAACTTGTTAGTTATGGAGGTGAAGAAATTCAAACTCAAGGCTCAGTAGTGCTTTCATGTTGCTCTGCTGGAAGAAGCTGTGGCTTGTTATTTTATGTGGTCAAGAGGCACGTCCAGTCATTATTAGGGCTCAGAGACAGTTTGAAAATGGGGCTGCTTTTATTTAATAAGGAAGTCCACCAAGTTAGCTTAAAAGACCACTACTCTAATTATGCCCAGTACATTTTTTCTACCTGTGCTGAACTTTTCCAAGACAAACTAGGCAAACTTCCAGTTGTATACTCCATGACATTAGACCCAGAGGTTAGCCCAGTTATAAGGCCAGCACGTAAAGTTCCAATAGCCATGCAGGACAGGGTCAAAGCCACACTCGATAAAATGGTGCAACAAGGTGTGATTTTTCCAGCTGAAACTCCAACTGAATGGGTATCTTCCATGTTGGTAGCTCATAAGAAAAGCTCAGATGACATCAGAATATGTATTGATCCATGAGATATGAATGAAGAGCTAAAAAGACCTCATCATCCAATGTGCACAGTCGAAGAAATTGCAATCTTGATGCCAAATGCCACTATTTTTTCTGTCTAAGATGCAAAGAGTTCATTTTGGAAAATTCAGCTTGATAAGAAATCATCACTGCTCACTACTTTCAGTACTCCATTTGGCAGGTTCAGATTTTTGAGAATGCCATTTGGAATAAATTATGCAAGTCAAGTCTATCAGCTTGCAATGGAGCAATTTTTTTCTGGGTATTCTTGTGCTATTATAGTAGAGAACATACTAGTAGGAGGTTGTGATGAAGCAGAAAATGCGAGAAACCTCAGAGAAGTTCTAGAAAGGGCACGTCAAGTGAATCTTAAACTCAATCCACACAAATGCAAATTCAGGCTACAAGAAGTTATTTATGTTGATTATTTATTTACTAATACAGGCTTAAGACCAGACCCTGCAAAGCAAACATCCATTCTCAAGATGCCAGCTCCAGACAATGTTTAAGCCCTGCAACATTTTCTTGGCATGGTCACCTACCTAGTCAAGTTCATTCCAGACTTGAGCCAACTATCAGCACCACTTAGAGAGCTGACATGTAAAGATGTATCCTGGTTTTGGTTGGAGCAACACCAAAGAGAATTTGATGTCCTGAAACAGAATTGCTAGTCCACTAACTCTCAGATACTATGATGTTCGCAAACCAGTTACACTTTCCTGTGATGCTTCGAAATTTGGACTTGGTGCAGTCATTGTACAAGAGGATCAATCTGTTGCCTATGCATTGAGAACTCTTACCCAAACTGAGATGTAGTATGCCCAGATTGAGAAAGAGCCTTTGGCAATTGTGTCTGCATGTTCCAAGTTCCATGATTATGTTTATGGTAGACCTATCCAAATCAAAACAGACCACCAACCATTAGTCACAATCCTGAGAAAGCCTATGTATTCAGTTCTAGCCAGACTGCAATGTATATGTTAAGATTACAAAAGTATCATTTCAATCTTGTCTACAAAAAAGGCAAACTTCTTTATCTTGCTGATACATTATCCAGATCACCCAGAAACACCACAGAACAGTACAAGAATGAGAACCTTGATTTTGAAGTCATGGAAATGAGAAATCTTTCTTCCACAAGTCTTGATGAGTTGAGAGATCACACAGCCACAGATCCAGTTTTACAAAGGCTCAAACATTTTATCAGTCAAGGATGGCAGTCAAAGCAATCTTAAGACGTGCAGCCTTATTTTCCATACAGAGATGAGATCTTGTCTGACAGACGTATCATTATGAAAGGTCCAAAAGTAATTGTTCCAAAGTCCTTGCAACCAGAGTACATTACTATCTTGCATCGTGGTCACCCAGGAACCAAATCTACCAAAAGAAGGGTAAGAGAATGAATATTTTAGCCTTCTGTGTCACAAGACATTGAGACAGCACTTTCATCTTGTGTGGTGTGTAATAGTACAAAGCCTCATCAACAGAAGGAACCACTTCAGCTTAACCAGATTCCGGAACTACCTTGGTCGACAGTAGCCACTGAAATCTTTGAGTGGAATGGTCAACATTATTTGGTCTTAGTAGACTCTTACTCCATTTGGTTCGAGATTGACCTACTTCCCAACCTAGCATTCAGTACTGTCATTACTAAGATGAAGTGTCATTTTGCTGTTCATGAAAGTCCACACAAAGTTATTTGTGACAGTGGCACGCAGATTACACACCAACAGTTCAAAAGACTGAAGAATGGGACTATACTGGCATCACAAGTAATCCAGAGTACCCACAGTCAAATGGTTTGGCAGAACTGCTTGTTCCAGTTCAAATGCAAAACAGTTACTAGAGAAGTCAAAACGAGACAATAGTGATGTTTTCCTGAATCTCTTGAATCTCAGAAATATAATGAGATTTTTAAGGTTCTTGGGTAGGAACCCAACTTTGTTTTTAACACAGGGTTAAATTGTAACTATATGTTAGAACATCCGCCTCCAGTTATAAATCCAAATAAGGAAGGTATATGCAAATGTGGGGCATGTAATCATTGCCCCTATGTTTTGAAACAAGAGGATTATATATTTGAAACTTTCCTACATAGAATAAAGTTAAGTTATGGGAACTTCAACAGCAAAGGGCTAGTATATATAGACATCTGTAAAACCTGTTCTAAATTTTATGTGGGTAAGACTGAAAGACAATTTAGGAAGAGGGTATACGAGCATGTGTTTGCAATTTCCAGACAAAATTCAAATAATGCCCTCTATAAACACACCCTTAATTGCTTGCCTCCTAAGTTTCTTTTTGATATTTTGGAGGTGGTACCCCAAGACCTTAGGGGTAGACCCTGGGACACTAAACTGAAACAAAAATAATTAATTTGGTAGCTGTGCCTGGAGACCACTCATGGTTGGGACTCAGTGACCAGGTGTCCATTGCCCCTATTCTTAAATTAAATGCTAGAAACCTTTAAATAATTGGTTCTTGGTATTGTTTTGTGAATTTGAGGTTTACCCACTCTGAAGCCCTTTATGTTTCTGCTAGGAACATTGTGTTCTATATATATATATATATATATATATATATATATATATATATATATATATTTCAATTATTTTTAAATTATTGACAATCATTTTTAATCATTTTATATAATTGTGAATTTTGTTATATTATAAAAAACAGAATAATCCTTAAGAGTGCCAGAAGTAAAGCAAAAGTAACATAAAAAATCTAACCTAAGGAACAAAAACATGGCAGAATTCTTTTTAAAACTATAAAAGTTTAATAAAACAAAAACAATGAAGGTTAGTGCTTTCACACAAAGTGCTTCTTCAGACCATAAAAACTAAAATGAAACAGCATCATTAAATAGTACGAACAATTAAGCAATTAGAGAACAAACAGCAATTAATTAATGTTGAAAAACTCTAGATTTCAGCAGAAGTTTTTAAGAAACCTCCCCATTTAAACCAGGCAATTTATCAGCTTGTAAATTGACTATCCAATGTAGCTCCCTTAACTCTGTAAAATTTCTTATGTCATCTCCACATTGTGTTTGATGGATTACTTCTATTACTCTAAAATTAAAAGTATGAATGGCACTGGTCACTAATGTATACTTGTCTAGAACACTTCTGATATCCCGTACCCGAGTGCTGTATAAATGCTCTCTTATTCTTTCATGTAATATATGATTACTTTTACCTACATAAAAAACACTACATGTAGAGCAGGTTGCCAGGTAAACTATATTGCAAGTACGACAATCTGCTGATACTTTAAAATTGTAAGTGTAGCCAGTAAGGGGATGGGTAAAGATGTTACTAACTTCTATATACTTGCAAAAATTACATCTAAAACACTTTCTCATACCCTGTGCACAGTAAAAGCTCATACCTGAATGCACTTTATAACACAATTGTCTCTTCATGGACTTTCTATTTTTATATCTAAATCTAAAACCATATGTTTTTATTTTTCTGCTCATAACTAGAGTTTAATAAATCCAACTTTTTATTTGTGATCTGCCGGTATTTTGGTTTCAAGTAACTGTTTTTGGAGAGACAAGTTTGGTTTTGAGAACACTACATGAGCCATTTCCAGTTTTTATTTGTGATTGTGGTATATTATCGAGGAGGCTGGATGGACACATACAGAGTACTTTTTGAATTAGCCACAGAAGACATGGCTAACCCCCAGTCCCTAGTGGCTGTAGGTGTTACACCAAGAGGATCCAAGGTAAAAGATGAGTTGTCTGAGGTAAAACAAAAAGCCACAGCAGTTACCCACCTGTAGCTAGGCAAAGTGCTAGGCTGCTGTGATGGCAAAGGCTGTTTGCTTAACTTTTTCTTTTTGTGGCTATAAGAAAGACCGACCATGGGACTGGTAGCCTGTTTCTTGGTCAAGTCTAAAATGGTGCCTATCCTGGTGAAGACAAGCAGCAAATGCCAGTTATTACAACCAGACAACAAAAAGTTACTTTTCTGACAAAAAAAAAAAAACCACAGCAAAAAGCACTTTAAAACACTATGCCATCCCCACAAAAGAAAAATAAACACAATTTCTCCACAGGGAAAATGTTTTCAGTTACTTTACACTTCTTTTAAACTGACAGAAAGAAACTAGTACTCATTTTAAAAGCACATTACAGTCTCAATACAGTCCTTTAAACCACAGCAGTCCTTGCTTTAAAATGTTTCCTGAAGATGAAAGTAATACAACATCGACAAAATTAAGAAAATTGAAGTTTTTTTTTTCCTCAAATGGGCGTTATCTTCCCAGCAAAGGGAAGCACAAGCCGATCATCAACACTCGATAACCTCAGAGGAGCGTACTCTTCAGTGGCAGCAAAACTCTGAAGGGCTTTGCCCCCAAACTTGTGTTTCAGTCATCTCAGGTAGAGCTGCTTGGCAGTTTGGGTGTGTGGAAGGTGCCCTGAAGTTTTGGGAGCTGGCCTGCTGGTCCCTATATAGCTATGGCTACTCCAGCAGTGATCAATATGATGAACATTAATAGTTAAGAGATTAGCTCTTGAAATTGGCATGTGTTGCACATGTTTTCTTGAAACTGGTATGTGCTGCTCATTTTATACCTTGATCTAAAAGAAGGAATTAAAATGTATAGTCTAAGAGTTTTATTTCTTGCTACTTATAGGTTCATAGGTTCATACTAGGCTATCTGCCCTAGGGCATTTATAAGCCTAGCCAGAGTGTGTTTGGCTTTCGCCACCCATTTTAAATTAATTTTTCTATGCCCTTTTTCGAGGTTAGCATACTGTGCCTCTGTCTAACAGTGACACAGAAGTGATACCCGGGGTAAACCTACGATCTCCCATCCACTCATCAAGATTCCTCTTGAAGAGAGTCAATGAGGTACTCTGACTAACCTGGACTGGGATTTTATTCCAGAGTGAAGGGAGCCTCTGGGTTATGAATCTGTCCCTCCAGCATGTCCTATTTATTTCAGTGCTGAGGTTCAAGTCTCTCGAGCGCGTAGCTCGATGGGATTTGGATTTTCTGAAGTGCAGCATGTCCATTAATTCCGGGTTGGACATGGCTTTATACGTCAGGCACAGATCGCCTCTGAGCAGGCGGTATGCCACTGAGTAGAGCTGGAGGTTCTTTAACTGGGCAGCATATGGCATCTGTTTGAGCCCTTTGATCCTCTTGGTGAGGTACTTTTGGGGTCTTTCCAGTTGCTGCAGGTGTCTGGTAAGGTACATCCCAAAAGGGGCATTGTACTCAATTATGGGCCTGATGAGGGATGAGTAAAGAGGCACGATGACCTCCCCTGATCTAGATGTGAATCCCTTCATGATTAGGTGGGCTATATAAAATGTTCTTCTAACCACATTGGCCACGTGGTTGTCAAATGAGAGATTGCTGTCAACTTGGGTCCCCACGTCCCTAATTACTTCTTCTGTACTTAATGGATTACCACCTATGTGGTAATTTGTGGGCACTTTGTTTTTGCCAAAGGGGATGACTATACACTTTTTGGCGTTTAGCTTGAGGCCATGGATCTGGCACCAGTTGTCTGTTTCTATGAGGCCCTTTTGGAGGATGCTTGTGTCGGCTGGAGAGTAGATTATGGCGCCCAGTTTGCAGTCATCTGTGAACTTGGTCAGCCACAGTCCTTCCGTGTTGGCCTGTACCTCTGAGAAATATATACCGAACAAGAGAGGTCCCAGGACTGAGCCTTCTGGGATGCCACATGTAACTGGTTTGGAGTTTGACATGGCTCTAGCAATTCTAACCATGTGGGTTCTGTCCTTGAGCCAGTTTGCAACCCATCTACTGACATAGGGGTTTATATTTAAGCTGGTGAGCTTATCTATAATGCCTAAGTGGGGTATTGTATCGAAGGCTTTTGTGAGGTTCAGGTAGGCTGTGTGGACCACCTTCCCCTCGTCAATGGCCTTGGTGACTGTTTCAAAGAAATTGACCAGGTTTAAGAGGCAGAATCTGCCCTTAACAAAGCCGAACTGGGTAGGATCCAGTGTCTGTTGGTCCCCAATATCTTTATTTATGAGGTCCATGATGATCCTTTCCATAGCTTTGCAGACCGAGCTAGTCAGGCTTATGGGGCGGTTTCCAGGATCCGTTGAGGCACCACCTTTGTGGAGAGGGACCACTGTTGCTGTACGCCACTCTTTGGGTACATATCCTGTAGTAAGGCTGAGATTGAACAGTAGTTTTATGTTTGAGTTTAGCTCTTCTTGGAGTTCATGTAGGACGCAGCCTGGGACACCGTCTGGTTCCATTGATGCTGTGTTTTTTGCTTTGGAGAGGGAGGATCTTACCTGAGCATCTGAGATGTCAGGGGGGCAGCACTCTGCTGGGATAGATATTTGCCCTTTTGGTGGGGAGGGGGGTTTGCACTGAAACTGTCAGCTAGGATGTTGGCAATGTCTGTGGGTTCGATGTATTTTTTGTCATTTTGGACTAATTCTGAGCATATCTGGGAATTCCCACCCAGGTTCCTAACATAACTAAAGAAAGCCTTGTGATTATCCTTAGTGTCCAGTGCAATTTTTCTCTCGAAGCTGGCCTTAGATGATTTTATGAGTGCCCATAGTTATTTGCTAATACTGATCAGAGATGCCTCCACTTTTTGGGATTTTGCTCTATCATGTAGTAGCTTCCTCCTTCTATTGTATAGTTTGTTTATGGCTGGGGTCCACCAGACAGGACGTCTGCCTTTGGAGGATTGGGTCTTGATTTTATTTGGGATTGCATGATCCATGCATTCCTGAAGGTGATCATAGAATGCGTTTATAAAGGAGTCTGCGGTCTGGGCCGTATTTTCCACAGGCCCGGGCGCTTTGAAGGATTCCACCTCGGTTTTGAGGAGTGTGAAATTTGCTTTAGAGAAGTTTTTCACTGTGGTTTTCTGGGCAGGGGGTGGGGTCGGGATGTGAATATCCAGGGAGATTAGTTTATGGTCTGATCTTACCAGTGAGGGATACACTTCTGGTCTGGAGCATAGAGTCCCCATGTTGGTGATGATCAGGTCCAGTATGTTTTCCCCTCTTGTGGGAGTGGTAACAAGTTGTTCCATAGCATTTGAGTTTATAAATTCTAGGAACCTTTGGGCTAGGGTGTTGGAGCTAAAGTAATGCCCTCAGTCTATATTTGGGTAGTTGAAGTCACACAATATAATGGTGTTTGGAGAGACCTTCATATTTTCCAGTGTTCTCAGGAAGGCTGATTGGGGTTCCTGGGTATGGGAGGGTGGTCTGTAGCAGGCTATAAACTGGAAGGCAGTTTTACCCACTGTTAGTTGCACATGGATAGTCTCTGATGCTTTGTGCTGTGCCACCAACCTGGAGGTGTGGGTATCTTTGATGAATATTGATACTTCCCCTCATTTTGTGGTTCGGTCCAAGTTTTGGGGCCGAAAAGCATGGTATGAGGTATAACCTGGTAGTGCTGGGGTGCTCTTGGGAGCCTTCAACCAGGTTTCTGTTACTGCACAGATATTGATGTTCTCCATGCTAAGGAGAGTTTTGAGTGTGTGCATCTTGAGGTTTAGACTTCTGGCGTTGAGTAGCATTACTCTTAGTTTCTTATCCCTTGTGATACCTATGGAGGTGGGTTTGTCTTTTGAGCCTTGCCTAAAAAAGGCACTATGGGGGTAGCAAGAGCCTTTGCCAATATCCAAAAGCCCAGGGGTGACAGGTGCAAGCTGTCCCTAGCGAAGCATCGTGGCTTGTCGAGCATGTTATCCCAGGCTGACAGGCATTGGATCCCCTTTGAATGACACCAATACTTAAGCCAATTGTTGAAATTGATCATCTTGTCTTCATATTGTGGCATCATTCTTGGTAAGGGTAAGATGCTACTCAAGGTCAGGGTCATACCGGCCTGGGCTACATGCTCAGAGAGCTCCTCTATGTCTCTTTTCATGTAGTCCAGGGAGGTACGTCTCAGGTCATTCACACCAGCATGGACAATGACTGAGTCATATTTGTACTTGCCTTGGAGTGACCTGAGTGCTTGCGTTATGTGGCAGATCCTAGCACCTGACAGGCAGCTCACCGTGACCTTGTCCTTGTTCAGCCTGGTGAGCGGGACATCAGTGTGTTGTGAGGATAATTCTGCAGAGACTACAGTAATAAATAAGAAATACTGGAACCTCAGAGATATAGGAGGACATAAGAAAAGTTTGAAGAAAAGTCTACTGTAAAATGGCACAGACTGAACTTATAATTTACAGAGATTCTGTTATGCCTGCTCTTATTTGTAGGCAGAATACATACTCATACCATGACCTTAGGGAAAGCAGCTCTCACTGGCACAAGGCAGGCTGGGTAGCCCCTTAAAACACTTGCACTACGCACTGGTTTCTATTACACTAATTCAAAATTTCCTATACTCTGGGTTTGCTCTAAAACCCAGTTTCTACTGCACACAGGTTTATATTACAGTAATTCAAAGTTGTAGACAATGCATGTTTGTTCCAAAATATTCTCCTGCACTCTGTACTCATTCTGAAATATGAGCTTGCTGTCTAAATCTGTTGTAAGAATAGTCTAGTGTTTGTTGAGATGAATACTTCAAGTGAAGTATCTTTTAACAGACTCTCTGTCAAAAAGTTAATAGACAAGAATGTATACTGCATTCAAATATACAATGCCTGCATAGTTTTTCTATAATATAATAATATATATTCCAGCTATTACTGACTTTGCAAACCATCTTTTTTCTTCTTCATAAGCAACACTAAGATGTTTGGTGGGAATAATTGATTTTCTGGACTTCATATCAATGTAAAGTGCAGCAAAAACACAAAAACACTGTAATTAGAGCCTAAGTTGATTTCTTGCAGCCATGGTTAAAACTAAGAATACTGCTACACAACGTCACCAGCTTTAGCAACCACATTGATACTACACCAAGTAATACAGTCTCAATGACTTCACTGATGTTACTGACCATATAACTTGGCTCAGCATTTCCTCAGTAATTGTCACAATCAATACATTGCAGTGAGGAACCCAAGTGCACTGTATAATACATATAATTTATCTAAAACTGCTCTGAAGGTGCATAAAATATGTTTACCGTACTACAGCTATCTGTTGCATACAACAATTTTGTCTGTCATATGACAAGGTATGTGGATCTTTTAAGCTTTATTTCCTAAATAGATCTTGAAAGATAACAATCTAAGAATAAATGGTTATTAATCATTAGCGGACTGGAGTTCCGCTGTGGCGACCCCTAACCGGGAAAAGCTGAAAGACACAACAACATTGAAGTAACTCATCACTTAATGTGCATCACTGATTAAAAACTCTGAATCTATCAGAGAGGAAGAGAAGCTATGAGCAGGTACTTGCCCGCCTAAGGAATTTCAACGAAAAAAAAACAAAAGTGTTGTGTTTTCCAATATTGGCATTGAACACACACTTGGACACTGAACATCATTATATGCAGGTAGTCCCCAAAAGTCCTTCATGGAGTAACATGATAAAGTTGTACTCCCTATGTCTGTGCCAAGCCTAGACTAGGATGATTAACAGAATCATGAGATCGATTCCAAAGGGTCTTCAAAGAGCAACAAGAAGAAGCTGTGCTCCCCCCAGCCATTTGCAACAAGCACACACCTACCTGCACAATGAATGAAACTAGGTAGAAGTAAATACATATACGACTTGAAGGGATCAATATAATAAATCTGTGCTCTTCCTTTGTTTGTAGCAAATACATGCCTGGGTACTGAACAGAAAAAAGAAGAAGTAGCCCTACAATGCCTTAAATAGGCAACAGGATAGCGTTACACTTATCCTTTGTAACAAAGTCATACCTGAACAATGACGGTACTAGGTAGAGATCAACCCCCATCGGGCCTCCAAGGAGCAACGAGATAAAGTCATGCTCTTATGTTTGTAAGAAGCAGATACCTGAACACTAAATGAAATGAAGAATAACCCTAAATCCCTGTTAAGGCCACCAAGATGTGACCTTTTCATTAGAATCCCTAAACTAAGTCTACATTCACAGACACAGTGAGATATCAACAGTCACAACCAGCAGCATTCCTTGTTCTTCGACTGTCCCTAAGTGACAACATTTAAGTCAGATTATCTACAGTTGCTGTCCAGGAGCTTCATGGTCATACTCAATCACTAGGCCCACTTTGTCTTTCAGCTAGAACTTAGCTGCCCAGCAAAGAAGTGGGTAAATACTACAGCAACTTTGGTTAATTTTGTCCCCCTCCCTAACCAACCTGCCACATTAGGATGGCCACCTTTTTAGTCACTGTCCCAAAACACTACTGTAGAAGCTTAAGTAGCTATCCAATCAAAAAAAAAGGATTGCCTCTTCAATTAAATCATTCCACAAGGCTTGCAGAGTTTAAATTAAATTTCCCAAGGATTTGTTGTTTTCATTATTGCAGTAGAATAGATTGTGTGAAATTCAGCTTTGATGCAGTTTTGAAAAAAGGTATCTTTGTCAGTAAAAGAGGGTCAGACAGAGTCACTCACCACAATTAGTTAGAATAAGAGTAGCTGCAGCCAGCTGGCATAGAGTGTCAGGTGCAGTGTATGACAGAAGAATGCTGAATAATGTCAAAAAGCAAGGTGTACAAAACAGTAGTGTGACCAGTACTATTGTATGGTACAGAATGGTACAGAAACCTGGGCAGTAAAGGCAGACCAGATGAGGAAGCTAGAGATGACGGAAATGAAGTGCCTGAGATGGGTGGGAGGTTGTATACTGTGGGACAGATGAAGAAATAAGGACATAAGAGCAGAAGCCAAAGTAGCTCCAAGTGCAGAAAAAGTCGAAGAGAACAGATTATGGTGGTTATGTGCAGAAAAGCAGAAGGCAATCTGGTGAAGAAGATTTGGGACAGAAAGGAAGAAGGTACGAGGAAATGAGGACATCCAGCAAAGATGTGCATGGATTGTGTGAGAGAAGACCTGCAGCAGTCTGTCATGAGTGTCAAAGAATGTAGGAGAGTAGCACTGAATAGAGAGAGATGGCAACAACTTACACGACACACTGAACCCAAGTAGAAAATGGGAAAAAATGGGTTGTTGATGATAATGATGACTTTACAGAACTGTTGAATTGTTAAATTATTCCACATGTTATTATGCACAACTGTCTAGCATATTCACAACTGACTATAGCACACAAACTCATTCACCATCCAGAAAAATGCCCTGCACTGCAAAACGTATTACTACCCTACTGTCCAGCAAGGGACCTCCTTTCTAGTAACAAATTCTTATTACTTACAATTAAGTCAAATAATGTTGCAGGAGAATCATTCTACTCCCAATGCATTGCTAAACTCTGGAATAGTATCCCCATGTAAATAAAACTCTCCGACAAACTCAGTAGTTATAAACGACTGCTTGAAGAACATCTTAACTAACCATGGTCCTGTGCGTGCTTATCACAGAGTTAAAACTTTTTCACTGTACAATACTATCCAAATACTCTCTTTAAAAATAATATTCTCAACCTCTTACTGAAATGATATACAATTTTTATACATAACTGCTGCCTGTACAATTCACTAAGTTGCATGTGTGCTTTCTGTTTAGTAACTTCCACCTCTGTAAAATCTTAGAATGTATATGCATAAATGTAACTACTGTTTGTGTATTAATGTAAATAGAAATGTAACTCCTTGCTGCTTGACAGGAACTTAGTATAATGCAATATAAGCAAATGGAGCTTTTCTCCCTGGGCCTCTGCTGAAAATGGGTATTACCCAGTCGGACTTTCCCGGCAAACAAAGAAAAATAAATAAGTAATAAATACATTTTAAAGGTGACTGTGGGTACATGAATGTTTTTTCTCAGTTGTTGTCAGTATAACTGTAGAAAGTTGGCTGGCTGTCTTTCTGGTGTAATTCTAAGGGGATCCAATATTTGTCAGCTTGGGAGGATATGATTAAGAGACCATGTTGTTTTGCCAAGGATGGTCTGCACTTCTTCCCTTTAGGCTTTCAAATACTAGCTAAAACTGTATCCACCCCATTGTGCTTTTTTAGGCAATGCCAAATTGGCAAACCTACTGACATAGCAAAATCAACTTGACTGAACCTCAAGGTGTTACTGCCCAATGCCAGGAGCCTAAATAAAAAGTTGTACTCCCTCCAAGCCCTCCTCACACTAGAGAATATAAACATCTGTGCAGTTACTGAGGTATGTTTAAAGCTGCAAAGAGTACACCAGCACAGCAAGGTTCCAGTCCCTTCCACACTTTTAGATCAGTAACTGTACAGACAAGGGATAAAGGTGGAGGTGTCTCAGTATACATCAGTAACAAGAATACCTCTAGGGTGATCAGACAGGATGACATGATGGAGTTCCTCCACATGCAGATCACCACAGACAAAATCCTGTACCATATCCTAGCCAGCTATAGATCGCCCCCCCCATGTCCCAAGAAGCTCACAATGCCTGGACCTATTAGAGACACTTACCAACCTACCACCCTACTTATAGGAAACTTTAATTACCCCTCTATAGACGGGGGATCCCACATGGCCTCAAACCCACAGGCACAGATTTCTGGGCTTTGTAAATACAAACGCCCTTGACCAAATAGTGAATACACCCACTGGAGGCTCCAACATACTGGACCTCATGCTTACAAATATGTGAGAACACTGCACCCCCCCCCCCCCACCATGTCTCATCCTCCCTGGTAAGATCCAACCATAAAGCTTTCTCCTTTGAAATCAAAATCAACTCAGTAAACCCATAAAAGCAGTAACAGTGAGGAAATATTCCAAAGCAAATTACCTTGTATTAAGTGGTGGTTTGTCAAAAGCTAATGCCCTTCCAAACCCAGAGAACAGAGCACCCTATGCAGAATTGCTCTCAGAAACTCTGTACAATCATGTCAATGGCTGCATAGAGGTTGCTGTACCTACCAGAATTAAGCCCAGGACTAGCCTCAGAAACAAACTGCCCTGGTGGCATCTAAAATTAAGCAAGATATACAACAAAAGGAAAAAATATGGCAAAAAATCAGGACGTGTAATTCCCGTAAAGATAGAAACTCTGTCTTCAAAGTAAATAGGCAAATAAGAGGGCTAATTAGGTCAAGCAAACCCAACTATGAGGTTAAGATAACCATAAGGTCTTCTACAGCTATGTCAGAAACCTCAGGGCAGCACACAGCAATGTGCTGAACTGGTGCTTAATGGTGCCATATTCACTGAGCCTAGAAATATAGCGAACCTGTTAGCAAATTCAGTTCCAATTTTAGCCCCCCTCTCACCCCCAACCACCCCCCCCAAAAAAAATACCCTCAAATGTAACTCCTCCAACTATAACTAGGGACATACCTCTTAACCTCTTAGAGAAAGAAATCTGGACAAAGCCTGACATAATGGGGGGGACAAAGGCCCAAAAACAGGGCATATTTTAAATATTTTAAATATTGCTCTTATAAACTTAGAAAGTTGTTAGAATAACAATCTGTACAGTGGAGAGGTATAACTAGGGAGAATGTACTGGCTGCACTCACTAAAGCTAATAACATGGCCTCAGTGGGCCCCAATAACATCTCAGAATGCCTCCTGAATGGTCTAAAATATGACTTATCAGGACCCCTGGAGTCATTATTTAACTACAGTCTTAAAATAGGCTTTGTGCTGCGTGAATGGAGGACTGTGATAGTCATCCCCCTGCAAAAGGGAAGACCTTCAACAGATCCTGGAAACTACAGACTCGTTAGTTTGACTAGTCTTACTTGTAAAGCCATGGAAAGAATTATTACAGAAATTATCGGCAAGGGCATAGGAGACCTCCAGCTACTGGATCCATCCTAATTTGGCTTTGTCAAAGGAAGGTCATGCTTACTGATTCTGATACAGTTCTTTGAAAAAAGCCACTAAGGTAAGGGATGAGGGGGAAATGGTGCATACTGCCTACCTAGATCTGGCTAAAGCATTTGATACAATACCTCACTCGGGCATTGTCAACAAACTTGTGGAACTAGGTATAAACTCCTTTATAACATGCTGAATAGCTAGTTGGCTCGTTGATAGGACCCAGGAGGTTAGAATCAGTGAGGCTACCTCCACAAATTGGCCGGTCACCATCGGAGTCCCCTAGGGCTCTGTTCTGGGCCCACTCCCACTTTGGCATCTACTTTTCTGATGTGAAAGCCAATGTCAAAGGCCTTTGACTAACCAAGTTCACAGATGATTTCAAACTGGGAGCAGTCACTGAATCACCCCAAGATGAGAACACCCTTCAGGAAGGTCTAATTGAGACAAACGCTTGGTGTCAAAGCCATGGATTAAAACACAACATCAAGAAATGCATTATAGTACCTTTTGGGAAGTCTTCTACCCCGGGTAATTATGTCATCAATAAAACACTCTTAAAAGATGATTCACTAGTCAGGGATCTGGGAACTCATGCAGATATTAACCTAGCCTTTGAACAACATGTCTCCAAGGTAGTAAGAAAATCCTTTTAAGTTGGTAAACTTATAAGCAGGGGCATGACATCTAGGTCCAGCGAGGTCATCATACCACTGTACTTGGCCCTCATCAGACCCATCATACAGTATAATGCCCCCTGCAGTATGTACTAAAGCAGACACATGCAACAACTGAAACATCCACAAAGTTTCCTCACAAAATGAATATAGGGAGTAAACACAATACCCTATACTGATCGCCTCAGAGCCCTGACTCTTTACTCAGTACCATACAGACTTCTGAGAAGTGATCTTTGCCTGGCATACAATGTATCCCTGGACCCTGTTTTGATCGATCTTTTGCACATCCACAAAACAATTTAGCTTGCAACATAAATAGGACATGTTGGAGAGAGAGATATGTTTCTCAGAGAATTCCCATTCTCTGAAACAGGCCCACAATCCATTTGAAGCAGAGTTCCTCCCTATCTCTATTTAAGAGCAACTTGGACAAATGGATGGGTAATCAGAAATTTACCCCTGGTCTGGCTCCTATGTCCCTGATGGATAGAGGCAGTCAGTAAATCACCACCTATATAAATCAAATTTGGTGAAAATACAACAAACAGTTCAGTCCTTTCAGCAATGAAAACACAAATGCTCAAGTCTGATATCAGTAAACAAAACAAACACAGGTGCTGATAGCCCCAAGTATACTTCTAGGTTCTGGATAAGCAATAAAAATTGCTTTAAAACAAACTTTTGATTTGTGCAAATCAGTGTCTCTGATACCAGAAAATCTTTCAGGTTTTACATTCTCTCCATGTAGAACCCTGTGTGAAAGCCAAATGCTTTGGCCTTGTTCATGCCTTCTCCGCACAGGTACACTCCAGATTCCTCTTGATCATTTTTCCTATGTATTCTGTCATAATGCTTTTAATCTGGCCTTAAAAACGTGAAGGTTCACACCTGAAATGAACTACCTTGGCTGCTGGCATTTTTTGTTAAAGGGATATTATTTCTTAGTCTATCTGCATCTGAGCATGTGTTCAATGACTTGTAATTGCTATTTCCACTCTGTGTTAACTACGAACGCTGTTATATTAGCACACCTCAATTTAATCTGTAACTAGTGTGCTTGTGTTATGCTTAAGCTGAAGGAATGTAAAATATTTGGTGCAATTGTTGCTCTACTACATGTCTTTAACCTTTAATTGCCTTAGATAATTGAAATAGTTTGCTGCATTACGTGTATTGCACTGCTGTTGCTGCTCATTGTGTTCATAGGTTTATTATAGTTTATATGTTTACTATAGTTATATTTGCTGCATTTAGAAGTATATTACAGTGATAGTTGATACATTCAATTACTGCTTATTGTCATATTTTTACTGCTATTGCATTGCATTATTATCTGTGTTCCCTGTATTCTCACTAGTCAAACACGTATATCCTCCCTCATATTCCCCCATGTTCCTAGCATTCCTGTATGTACTTACCCTCACTTCAAATCCATCCCTAGGATACCCATTTTCCATCTATTTGCACCCAAATTGAATAACCTAACTAAATTCCTCTTACTCTTCTTTTTTTGCTCATGTAGTAAAATGTTTCTTTTATTTTTCACTAATTATTTATTTGTTCCCTTCCTTTACAGTTTGTTAGTGCTGCATCTTATATACCCCAGGTGTTTCTCATTGACCTACATAATAAGTTGGTTTCCCGCCCTTGACAGAACTACATAAGGGGATCCTACAGTGCTTCCTGAAACCATACTGCCCTTCAAGAATTATCTACAATGTGTATGTACCCTACTGTGAAGAATATCATATTTTGTTGCTATTTTGTATACTAAGCTAGCATGCATTTGCCTGCAGCCTATCATGGACTGTATACTTCTCTTTAGTCCCAGGCTCCTCTCCCACTCCTTGTGCACTTGCGGCTTGTCCTGTAGTTACTCTATTTGGCTACTAGGTGGCAGCACCTACCCACTGTTAACCTTCCATTTACATTACAAGGTACAGTAATATCACAGTCAAGCTACTACTGCCCCATTGTAGGATCCAAACCCTTGAAATCTCTCTGCTTCTCTCTTTACATAGGCATCTAGTGATGCATCTCATTACCTCCTTACCTTGTGCTTTCCTCCATCTCACTGATAGTCTCTCGCTGACCACTCTTCTTTCTTCTCCTTGGTTCTACCCGCTCCGTTCGCCCTGTGGGCTCACTCCACTCCCCTACCCTGCCCTCAAATCTCACCTGCCCCCAGCACCCACACACTTATAGTTAAGTACACCACACCCACCTCCTCCTATACCCAATCAAATTATACACCCCACCCATAACCTATCTCTTCCAGTCCAACCCCTACATCAATCTGCATCCCTCTCATTCTATTACATCCAACTCAATAAAAAAATAGTCTGTCCCCATATCTTACTTGGCTTAATTCCACCTCTAAAAAGTATACAAAATTAACACCATGTCCTTTAAACCTGCCACAATCTCAACTCAAATACTACTCCTCTTTACCTTAGTCTATCTTAACTACCTCACAAGACCTCTCTATGTTAACCACTCCCTCTCATTTCATACTACTACCTCAGTCCACATACAGCATGCACTCCCACTATCCTGCATATCCTCTAACCTTTACTCCATCAACAATACTATGCTCTTTCCCTACAAACACATAGCTAACCCTAAAACACTACTCTCATCTACACTAGCTCTATCTCAACAAAGCCTATAACCTACAAATTTAATACTAAATAATTTAAATACCTCCTTTCCCATATTCATTACCTTATCTCTAACCTTCTCTCTGGTGACATACACCCAAACCCCGGGCCCTGTCCCTCACAAAACTCTACCTCCCCATCCTACCCTCCCCATTCAGCCAGTATGCCCGTCCAGTTCACAGCTCTAAATGCCCAGAGCATTTGTAATAAAATCCCCAATCTCCACTCCTGGCTTCACCATAATCAACCAAATATGCTGTTCATCTCTGAAACCTGGCTCAAACCCCATATAAAAGACTCAGAATTGATTCCACCCAACTACTCTATTATTAGAAAAGACAGAACATATGAAAAAGGGGGAGGTGTTGCTCTCCTTTACTCCTCTACCTTCCTAGTTACCACATACCCCAAACCTATTCCCAAATTTGGCAATGTTGAATTACTTCCAGCCGTTCTTCAGGTAAACAACCATAAACTTATCTGCATTATCACCCTTTATATCCCTCCTGGAGACAATGTCCTAATCCTTGAAGACACTCTCTCCTGGCTTTCTACCAACATTACAAACAAAACCATAATTATAGGTGATGTTAACATTAACTAGGCCACAATTCAATCGCCAAACAACTCCTTAAATATAAATCTTTATAACTTCACTCAACTTATTACCTCAACAACCAGACCTTCTAAAGACTTCCTCTCTGGGAGCACTCTAGACTAGATTCTAGTCTCACATCCCCACTATATCACTTATAGTGGTATACTTTCAAACCCACTAAGTGACCACCTTCTCACTTTTGCCCATCAGTTTCCCTCATCCCTACAACTAACCCATATATATACCTCTACTCGGTACCTAAAAAACTTTAAACCCAATGAATTCTCAGATGTACTAAAAAGAACAAATTGTAATCCACTAAAAACTCTATCCCTAGATAATGCTGTTACCTAGTTTAATACAGCTTTCTTAAACCTGTTTGACTCCTTTGCCCCATGGAGAACAAAATGCACAAAAAGCAACCCCGTGCCATGGCTATCTAAAAATACCTTACTCTTCATGCGGCTCCGGGATAAAGCCTGGAAACACTACCATAAAATGAAAACCAGCATTGCCCTGAACGAATATAAAATGCTTCGTAACAAAGCAAAAAACTTATTGCATCTGATCGCAAAGCCTACTTTTCCACACTCCAAACCAGCCATAATACTAACCCAAAGAAATTCTAGGATGGAATTTCCTCTCTCCTTAACCCAGGTAAAAAAGAAAACCCCTGCCCAGACCCAAATGCCTCTGACCTGGAATTAGCCTCCCAATTTAACTCATTCTTCATTGATTCCATAGCTAAGCTAACATCATCATTCACTAATAATTCTACTTCCCCACACACACCTACACATATCCCTTTCTCTTCTACTAACTCCAGCTCTCTACCTCCCCCCTTCTCCATGAAGCCTATCCCCATCTCCGTCATAAAAAAATTACTTCGAAAAATGAAACCTTGTTCTAATGCCCCTGACGAGATACCCTCCTACTTCCTAAAAATAGCAGCAGAAGCTGTTGCCTACCCTATCTCCATACTAATTAATCGATCAATCTCAGAATGTCATGTCCCCCACCTCTGGAAGAAAGCCTTTATTATACCACTCCATAAAGGAGGTAACAATAAGGGCATCCCCAACTTCCAACCAATTGCTATCTTATCTCCCATTTCTAAACTTCTCGAAAAATGCATCCACCTACAACTTCTACCCTACCTCTTAAATAATAACCTACTCACTCCCACACAACATGGATTCCGACCTGGCCACAGCACCACCACCGCCCTCCTCTCCTACCTGGAAACTATTAACAATGCCCGCGATGCTGGTCACAGTGTGTCCACCCTCCTATTAGATCTTTCATAGGTTCATAGGTTGGTACTAGGCTATCGACCCTAGGGCCTATACAAGCCTAGCCATAACAATTCCCTGGCTATTTTTTCCCACACTATTTACTTCCCTGGACCCCTGTCTAGCAGGTCGACTGACATGATCCCCGGGGTGAATTCCCTTTCTCCCATCCAATCATCAAGGTTCCTTTTGAAGAGGGCCAAAGAGGCACTCTGCTTGACATGTATGGGCAATCTATTCCAGAGTCTGGGGAGTCTCTGAATCAGGAACCTATCCCTCCAGCATGTTTTGTTTATTGCGATGACAAGGTTTAGATCCCTGGAGCGTGTGGCTCTGAGGGATTTGGATTTCTTTAAGTGTAGCATGTCCAACAGCTCTGGGTTTGACATGGCCTTGTATGTTAAGCAGAGATCACCTCGGAGTAGATGATATGCGACAGAGTATAGCTGGAGTTTTTTAAGGCGGTCAGCATAGGGCATCTGCTTTAGGCCTGTGATTCTTTTAGTGAGGTATTTCTGCGGCCTTTCCAGTTGTTGCAGATGTCTTGAGAGGTACATACCAAATGGGGCGTTGTATTCTATAATGCGTCTCATGAGGGATGAGTACAGTGGGACAATGACCTCCTTTTTTCTGGATGAAAAGCCCTTAGTGATGAGGTGTGCCACATAGAAAGATTTCCTGACTGTTGTGGCGATGTGGTTATTGAAGGTGAGACCACTGTCCAGCTGTGTCCCTAAGTCCCTTATCACACTTTTGGTGTTTAGTGTACTGCCACCTATGTGGTAATTCATGGGTACATGTTTTTTCCAAAGGGGATAACTATACATTTCTTGGTATTGAGCTTGAGCCCATGGCTCTGGCATCAAGCATCTGTTTCTGTAAGGCCCTTTTGTAGAGTATCCACATCATTTGGGGATTCAGTAATGGCTCCCAGTTTGCAGTCATCTGCGAACTTTGTTAGCCAGAGTCCCTTAGTATTGGCCTGTACTTCAGAGAAGTAGATGCCAAACAAGAGAGGTCCCAGGACTGAACCCTGAGGTACTCCACTTGTCACTTGTCTGGAGCTGGATTTGGAGTCAGCTACTTTTAGTGTGGGCTCTGTCAGTCAGCCAGTTGGCAACCCATCGAGTGACGTAGGGATTAATGCCTAGCTTAGTAAGTTTATCTATGATTCTAGAGTGGGGGATGGTGTCAAAGGCCTTGGCAAGGTCCAGATAGGCTGTGTGGACTGATTTACCCTCGTCCACGGCTCTGGAGACTGATTCGAAGAAGTCAATCAGGTTCAGGAGACAAGATCTGACCTTCATGAACCCAAACTGGGTGGGGTCCAGTGTTTGAAGGTTGCCAATGTCTTTGTTTATAAGTTCCATGATAATACGTTTCATGGCCTTGCAGATCAGGCTCATCAGACTGAAGGGGCAGTAGTTCCCTGGATCCAAGGTGGATCCCCCCTTGTGGAGTGGGATAACTGTAGCTGTGCACCACTCAGTGGGCACAAACCCTGAGTTGAGGGTATAGTTAAACAAGACACTTAGGTGAGGTGCCAGTTCATTTTGTAGTTCATGTAGTACACAGCCTGGGATGTCATCTGGTCCCATGGATGCTGTATTCTTAGCTTTGGAGAGTGCGTTTTTTACCTGTATGGCCGTTATTACCGGAATTTGGCAATCTTCTGGTATTGAGATGGGCCATTTAGGAGGTGAAGTTGGCACTGAATTGATCTGCCAGGATATTGGCAATATCCTTGGGATCAGTATATTTAATGCCATTCTGTTGTAGCTCAGAGCAGATCTGAGCATTGCCATTTAGATTCCTGACATAGTTATTGAATGGCTTGTGGTTGTCTTTGGAATCTTTGGCAATTTTATTTTCGTAACTAGCTTTGGAGGATTTTATGAGGGAACTCAGCTTCTTACTGCGGCTGGTAAGGGAGGTTTTTGCATCCTGGGATTTTCCTCTTATCTGCAACAGTTTCTTCCTTTTGTTGTAAAGTTTGTTTATGGCAGGGGACCACCAGATTGGCTTCCTTTTTTGGAGGAGAGCATCTTGGTTCTATTTGGGATGGCACGATTCATACATGAATGGATGTGCTCATACAGTGCCTTAGTGTAGGACTCAGCAGTCAAACTTTCAGTTCCTGTCTGCATGGGTGTCATGAAGCTTGTAACTTCTGACTTGAGTAGCATGAAGTTGGCTTTGGAGAAGTTTTTTATGGAGGTTTCTTTACTGGGGGGTGGGGGTGGGATGTGGATGTTAAGGGTGATTAGCTTATGGTCTGACCTGACCAACGAGGGGGTGACCATAGGTGTGGAGCATCGATTTCCCATGTTGGTAATGACCAGGTCTAGGATATTGGAGCCCCTGGTGGGACTATGGATTAGTTGATCCAGGGCATTGGGATTTATGAATTCCAAGAACCGTTGGGCAAAGGTGTTGACACAAGAGTAGTTTTCCCAGTTAATGGCAGGGTAGTTGAAATCACCCAGTATTAGGGTGTTTGGTTGTATATTAATATTTTCCAGTATGTTTAGAAAGGTGTAGTGAGAATCTTGGGGTATGGTGGGGGATCTGTAGCAAGCTACAATTTGGATTGCAGTCTTACCTAGTGTTAGTTGCACCTGGAGAATTTCAGAAGCATTGTGTTGGGCAACTAACCTGGTGGTGTGAATATCCTTGGTGAATATGGACACTCCTCCACCTTTAGTGTTTCGATCCTGGTTTGGTGGCCGAAAAGTGTGGTAAAAGTTGTAGCCTGGTATTGCAGGGGTGTACTCTGGAGCCTTAAACAAGGTCTCAGTTACTGCACAGATATCGATGTTCTCCATTTTTAAGAGTGCCTCAAAAGAGTGCATTTTGAGGTTTAGACTTCTAGCACTGAGTAGCATTACCTTCAGATTACAGTGGTGGTTTTGTCCTTTGAACTTTGCCTAAAAAAGGCACTATAGGGGTGGCAAGAGCCTTAGCCAGTAACCTGAATCCCAGGGGTGACAGATGCAGACCATCAATGGCAAAGCATCGTGCTCTGTTGATCATGTCGCCTAAGGCAGACAGATACTGGATCCCCTCTGAATGACACCAGAAGCTCAGCCAATTGCTGAAGTCAATCATTTTGTCCTTATATTGTGGTATAATTCTGGGCGAAGGCAGGATGTTACTCTGGGCTAGGGTCATACCTGCCTGGGCCACATGATCTGAGAGCTCTTCCATGTCTCTTGTCATGTAGTTCAGGGAGGTACGTCTCAAGTCATTCACTCCAACATGGACAATGACAGAGGCATATTTGTACTTGTTGTGGAGTGGCTTGAGTGCATGAGTTATGTGGCGGATCCTGGCACCCTACAGGCAGCTCACTGTAATTTTCTCCTTGTTCAGCCTGGTGAGTGGGACATCAGTGTGCCTGACTACTGAGTCACCTATAACTAAAGTGTTAGGTACGTTGTCTTGCCTTAGGGGCTGTTGCTGGGTGGCACACTGGTGTTGTGAGCTATGTCATACTTTGGTTGTGATTGGTGTTTGTTTGCATTTCGGCTTCGGAGGTCCTTGTTGCTTGAGCAGGTTACAGTTAAGGGCCTCCGTAAATGTGGATTTAGTGTTGCTATGTGTGGGTGTTGGTGGTGTGAGTTTAGAAGGGCTATGTGTTGCTTGATGTGTAGTGCGGGTGCTAACCTTCTCCTCTTGACTGTCTAGCACAATCTTGGGTGGAGAGAGCTTTGCTTCCAGTTTGGCTATGTAAGTGCATCTCTCAGAGGTTGTAGTGTTGGAAGGTAGGAGGAGAGGGTTGTCTGTGTACATGAGGCAATTGCTGCATTGTTCCAGTATGCCCAGATTCGCCAGGTGGACAGCAGAAACCAACGGAAACTGACCCTTGGACATGCCTGGTTTGGTGCTTTTTTTGAAAAATACAGGAGCTGTTTTCCCTTACCTTAGCAAGGTACTTTGCAATTATAGGCTGTTTTGTGCCTATGATTAATTTCTCCTTATTAATAAGGAGAGTTGAGTGCTTGTATCAGTTTAAGGCTTCCTAGTGCTTTCCAGCAGGTATTAGAGCAAGTGCTAGTCACAGGAATGCTTAAAGGCAAGATGAAAAAAAAAATGGTTTATCCTAAACACTGCAGTGTGCACTAGAGAAGTTAGATGTCAAAGTAGGTAACTTAAGTTTTACCTGTCTAAAAAGTTAAGTTTTAGTGGAGAGCAGGGTTGCCAGATTTCCAGCCCCCCAGGTAGGGACAAAAAGGCAAGTGAAGACCAAAAAAAAACAAAAAAAACGTCTTCACGGCAAGTGAAGACCAAAAAAAAGGTCTTTAATGCAGAACACAGTTCCACATTAAAGAACACTAGCTCAGTAGCTCTTCACTAAACACGAAGCTTCTCGTGTTTAATGCATTGCAGTTCCGCATTCAACACAAGTAGCTCCGTGTTTAGCGATTTTTGATTGGCCCGTATACCGGCATATGGGCCAATCAAAATCGCAACTGAGCTTCGTGTTTAATGCGGAACACAAGAAGCTCCGTGTTTAGCAATTTTTGATTGGCCCATATGCCAGGTATACGGGACAATCAAAAAAAAAAAAAAACAAACAAAGCGGAGGCTGGCCGGGATTTAAACCGGCAGGGCGGGACTCGGGATCAGGCTGCTGATCTCAGGACAGTCCCACCCAAATAGGGACGTCTGGCAACCCTGGTGGAGTCACTATTTTTAAAACAGCAATACAGATTAAGAGGGGGCGATCACTTTTGTATTTCGGTACTATGGAATACAGTAGAATGGCCAATAAATTTAAATAGTTGAAGGGGAGTGATTTCACAAAATGATAACTTTGTGCTTACTCACACAAGCCAGTGAAAGCAGAGAGGAAATGAGATATATGGTCAAATTAACATAAGAGGCAGGCAACTAGAAAGACAGTGGTATTTAAGAACATGACAGTGACAGGTTGTGGGGGGTGGGGAAAAATTTCTGCCTGACTCACAAGAGACAGAGCTGTTGTGTCTTTTGAAGTTTTAATATGCAGAGAGACAGTTAGTGGTATTAACACCATTTTGCATAACCGTCTCCTCACTAAACTCTAATCTAAACCTATCCTACTCCTCTATCAACTGGTTTACCAGTTACCTATCAAACAGGCAACAAGCAGTCAAGTGGAAAAAAGCTATTTCTCCCTTCTTAAATACTCCCACAGGTGTGCCCCCAAGGTTCAGTTCTGGGTCCCCTTCTTTTCAATATCTTCATAAACAACTTTCACCATGCCATCCCTAACACTAACCTCATCCAATATGCCGACAACTCCACAATAATCTGCTCTGCTACCTCTACTTCCTCACTAGCTAAACTAACCCAGAATGCCTTCTCATCTACTAAACAGTGGATGCTAGACAACCATCTGGCACTCAATGCATCCAAAACTAAGATCATGATATTTACCCCTTCTAAAGCTGTCACCATGGACAAAAATTCACTCTCTATCACTAGCCAAACTAATACACTTCTCAAAATAGTCCCCACTGCAAAACTATTAGGTGTCCTCGTACATGATCAGCTAAAGTTTGATAGCCATATAACAAGTAAATATCAAAAAAACACAGAAGAAACTTGGCTTACTTTATCGCCACAACCGCTACATCTCTCCTCCCACCAGGCGTGCTCTCGCTACTACTTACCTTATCCCTTCCCTCCTACATGGTTCCTCTATCCTTACTAGTCTACAGTCTTTCCTCAAGTCAAAACTCTCCTCCTGCTAATAGAAAATTTCAAAATTTGCAACTGGCCATAGATACTCTACCCATCACTGTGTTTCCCTACATCAACTGAACTGGCTTGAGCTACCCAATTATCTCATCTATAATCAACTTATCCAAGCACACATTTAATTTTAGCCCCTCTCTCTGCCCCTCCCTTGCCTCTACCTTCCAAATGCATCAATCTAACAGATGTCTAAGATCTAACTCCCAAAACCTAATAGAATTGCACAAACCTACCCATCCACCAGGTAAATATCTTCTATCCTTCTCTCTAGCTTGCCACTGGAATTCTCTCCCACCTTCCATCCGTACCACTAACTGTCTCTCTGCCTACAAAACCTTACTTCATTCATACCTAACTTCACAATGGGAATGCTCTTGTTCTCATCCTACATAGCTTCCCCTCCTTCTCACTCTCCAGAAGCTACTATACCTGTAAATAAACTCCTAGCAATAGCAGTAGGAACTATCAGATTGTACAGGAACTGTATTTGCTTATAATGAATTTATCTTGCATTGTACCAATTGCTCCTTCTAATGCCACTACACTGCAAGTTATTACTATGTATTTTTCTAATTTCTCCCATATTTTGTTATTTTCTAATTTGTAATCTTGTAACTGCTATCATTGCATTTGTATTTTGTATTTATATTTAGTATTTTTTGTATTATCCTAGAGCTTTTCTCCCCAGGACTCCATTGAAAATAGGCTCTTTGTGGCCCAATGGGCCATCCTCGCAAACAAACTGCAATAAATAAATAAAATAAATAGTCTAGCACCTAACCTGCAAATTCCCTTATACAGTCATTTTCCCCACCAGGTATCAAATCTGTTCCTCAGTTTATCACTGACGTCTATTAAAACATTAAATTATGCCTGCTTCCATCTTTCCCAGTCTTTGTACAAGTTAACTAGTGTACTATAGCATGATAGTTTATGTTTGCTCAACTTGAAATATTCTGCCAGTTGCTTTAACTGTTAAAAATTTAGTTGACATATTAGACTATATTTTATTTCCTTTTAGAGGAGTGATTTTAATGAAATATTTTCTTTACTTTTAAGATATCTGTATCAGACATAAAAATGTTAATTAATGTATCCCAGCTAATAAGCATATGTATACATGAAGCTAGCTTAAGTGGCACCTTGGGCAGATCCCAGACTGACACCCCTATACCCCAAAGCTGAGGACAAAAAAAACAAAAAAGCTCTTTGTTGCAGCTAATAACATTTAAGCACATTCATTTAGGCAATCATGATATCAGCAGTGGCTGGTTCATGAATGTCAGTAAACCATTCATCCATAATAGACAAATCTTTTTTTGATGTTGACTGCACCTCCTAACAACTGTGATGAAGGAAGCCCCTTTCACCCAGCCCTAGCAGCACTGCTGAATATATATATATATATATATATATATATATATATATGTATGTGTATATATGGGTCTACTTTCATTTATCGAAAGTAAACCGTACCGAAACTGAAAAATCAAAGTCCATTTCAGCGAAAGTGCAGTTTCACGAAAATGCACTTTCGCAAAACTGACATTACCAAAATTAGTCTGGTGGTTCATGGATCCTGTGGCATAACATGTAAGGTGTTATGTAGATCGGGGTACAATGTGGATAAGGAAATGTACCCTTTTCCCTATTGTAGTGCGATCTTGGAGTTAGTATATATAATTAAAAACAAAAAAATACACTGGGAGCTCACCAATAAGAGGAACGAGTTGAAGATGTTTAATGAAGCACAAGCACAAATGTAACTGAACAATAAACTGACAACAAGGGTGAAAACTGAAACAAAAAATAAATGCTTTCACTGAATAAATCACGTTTTCGTTACAACTTCATCAGAATACTTTTCATAATAAAATACAACTTTATATATACTATTGAATAAAAAAATACTTGCTGCCATTTGTCCATCCATTAACAATGGATTAATTAAACAACCCATTCTTAAAGACAACAGAACCATTTTAAAACCAGAATGTTAAAATATATAAGAACTACATATACCAAAGTCTTAAACATTCACTTAAATCATCCCAATAACAACAGTAACAAAAAAATAATAACAAAAAATTTTTTGTTATATATATTTCATGACCCTTAAAATTGTATCTGTAATGAAAATATGTTATTAAAATGTGTTATTAAAATTAATAATAATAGATATTTCATAAAACAAGGTTTATAGTTTAGCTTGCCTTAATTTCAAGACTGGCTTAATAGAAACCATATCATTAAGCCCTGGGGGTCTTGAAGCATCTAACCATATCTGCCAAAAAAGTTCACGGTATTCTAGCCGTGTCTCCCACATACCACCCCTAATGATCTTAGTAACTACTTCTAAAACAAAAAATGTAAAGCTTGCATCTTTACAAACCATTTTGTGACAGTATAATGCATTATTATTATTTTCCTTACTGATTTCATACTGGTGTTCATAAATTCGTGTTTTTAATTTCCTTTCCATCTTGCCTATGTAAAAGGAAAAACACAATTTACACAAGGCAAGATAGACCAATCCATGGGAATGGCAATTTGCATAGCATTGACTATATAAAATTTTATTTCTACTAGTTAATTCCATTTGAGATGCATTGTACAAGAAGCTGCATTGTGAGCAGGCTCCACATTTATACGTGCCTACTTTAATTCCTTGTTTGAACAAACATGAATTTTGTCCAAACTCAAACAAATTGTTAAAGTTTAAATCTTTTCTATATGTAAAATTCAAAGAACTATGACGTAACAATTCATAGTTTCATAGTATAGTACTAGGCTATCTGCCCTGGGGCATTTGTAAGCCTAGCCATAGTGATGTGGCATTTGCCACCCCATGAAATGGTACAAAAATGTACAGAATAAATTTAGAATACTGTGTCTAGTAGTGACACAATGAAGGTCCCCTTATATAATAGAATTAGTTTACTGTGCCCCTGTCTAGCAGTGACACAGATGTGACCCCTGGGGTAAACTTACGATCTCCCATCCACTCATCAAGATTTCTCTTGAAGAGAGTCAGTGAGGGGCTCTGCCTAATATGAACTGGGATCTTGTTCCAAAGCATGGGAAGCCTCGGGGTTATAAATCTATCCCTCCAGCATGTCCTATTCATACTTGGCCGATGTTTAAGTCTTTAGCTCTCGTGGTCCTGATGGACTTGGATTTTTTGAGGTGGAGCATGTCCATCAGATCCTGATTGGACATGGCCTTGTACGTCAGGCAGAGATCACCTCTGAGCAGGCGGTATGATACTGAATAGAGCTGAAGTTTCTTTAGTCTGGCAGAATAAGACATTAGTCTGGTGGTTCATGGATCCTGTGGCATAACATGTAAGGTGTTATGTAGATCGGGGTACAATGTGGATAAGGAAATGTACCCTTTTCCCCATTGTAGTGCGATCTTGGAGTTAGTATATATAATTAAAAACAAAAAAATACACTGGGAGCTCACCAATAAGAGGAACGAGTTGAAGATGTTTAATGAAGCACAAGCACAAATGTAACTGAACAATAAACTGACAACAAGGGTGAAAACTGAAACAAAAAATAAACGCTTTCACTGAATAAATCGCGTTTTCGTTACAACTTCATCAGAATACTTTTCATAATAAAATACAACTTTATATATACTATTGATTAAAAAAATACTTGCTGCCATTTGTCCATCCATTAACAATGGATTAATTAAACAACCCATTCTTAAAGACAACAGAACCATTTTAAAACCAGAATGTTAAAATATATAAGAACTACATATACCAAAGTCTTAAACATTCACTTAAATCATCCCAATAACAACAGTAACAAAAAAATAATAACAAAAAATTTTTTGTTATATATATTTCATGACCCTTAAAATTGTATCTGTAATGAAAATATGTTATTAAAATGTGTTATTAAAATTAATAATAATAGATATTTCATAAAACAAGGTTTATAGTTTAGCTTGCCTTAATTTCAAGACTGGCTTAATAGAAACCATATCATTAAGCCCTGGGGGTCTTGAAGCATCTAACCATATCTGCCAAAAAAGTTCACGGTATTCTAGCCGTGTCTCCCACATACCACCCCTAATGATCTTAGTAACTACTTCTAAAACAAAAAAATGTAAAGCTTGCATCTTTGCAAACCATTTTGTGACAGTATAATGCATTATTATTATTTTCCTTACTGATTTCATACTGGTGTTCATAAATTCGTGTTTTTAATTTCCTTTCCGTCTTGCCTATGTAAAAGGAAAAACACAATTTACACAAGGCAAGATAGACCAATCCATGGGAATGGCAATTTGCATAGCATTGACTATATAAAATTTTATTTCTACTAGTTAATTCCATTTGAGATGCATTGTACAAGAAGCTGCATTGTGAGCAGGCTCCACATTTGTACGTGCCTACTTTAATTCCTTGTTTGAACAAACGTGAATTTTGTCCAAACTCAAACAAATTGTTAAAGTTTAAATCTTTTCTATATGTAAAATTCAAAGAACTATGACGTAACAATTCATAGTTTCATAGTATAGTACTAGGCTATCTGCCCTGGGGCATTTGTAAGCCTAGCCATAGTGATGTGGCATTTGCCACCCCATGAAATGGTACAAAAATGTACAGAATAAATTTAGAATACTGTGTCTAGTAGTGACACAATGAAGGTCCCCTTATATAATAGAATTAGTTTACTGTGCCCCTGTCTAGCAGTGACACAGATGTGACCCCTGGGGTAAACTTACGATCTCCCATCCACTCATCAAGATTTCTCTTGAAGAGAGTCAGTGAGGGGCTCTGCCTAATACGAACTGGGATCTTGTTCCAAAGCATGGGAAGCCTCTGGGTTATAAATCTATCCCTCCAGCATGTCCTATTCATACTTGGCCGAGGTTTAAGTCTTTAGCTCTCGTGGTCCTGATGGACTTGGATTTTTTGAGGTGGAGCATGTCCATCAGATCCTGATTGGACATGGCCTTGTACGTCAGGCAGAGATCACCTCTGAGCAGGCGGTATGATGCTGAATAGAGCTGAAGTTTCTTTAGTCTGGCAGAATAAGACATATGTTGGAGACCCTTGATCCTCTTGGTGAGGTACTTTTGTGGTCTCTCCAGCTGTTGCAAATGCCGGGTGAGGTACATACCAAATGGGGCATTGTACTCAATCATGGGTCTGATGAGGGAGGAATATAGGGGTACAATGACATCCTTGGATCTGGATGTGAATCCCTTCATGATGAGGTGTGCAAGGTAGAATGTTTTTCTAACCACTTTGGCAACGTGGGTATCAAATGAGAGGTCGCTGTCGACTTGGGTCCCTAGGTCTCTGATTACTTTTCAGTACTCAGTGGGTTGCTGTCTATGTGATAATTTGTGGGTACTTTGTTTTTCCCAAAGGGGATGACTATACATTTTTTGGCATTTAGTTTAAGGCCGTGACTCCGGCACCAGTTGTCCGTTTCTGTGAGGCCTTTTGTAGGATGTGTGTGTCTGCTGGTGTATCGACTATGGCGCCTAGTTTGCAGTCATCTGCGAACTTTGTCAGCCACAGCCCTCCCGTGTTTGCTTTAACATCTGAGAAATAAATGCCGAACAAGAGGGGTCCCAGGACAGATCCATGTGGGACACCACTTGTGACTGGCTTTGAGTCTGACATTGCTCCAGCGATTTTAACTTTATGGGTTCTGTCCTTTAGCCAGTTTGCAACCCATCTAGTGCCATAAGGGTTTACATTTAAGCTGTTGAGCTTATCTATGATGCCTGAGTGGGGTATTGTGTTGAAGGCCTTAGCCAAGTCCAGGTATGCTGTATGGACTGCTTTGCCCTCGTCAATGGCTCTAGTGACTGTTTTGAAAAAGTCAACCAGGTTTAAAAGGCAAGATCTGCCCTTTACAAAGCCGAACTGGGTGGGGTCAAGTGTCTGTAGGTCCCCTATGTCTCTGTTTATGAGTTCCATAATGATTCTTTCCATAGCTTTGCAGACCAGGCTGGTTAAGCTTATGGGGCAGTAGTTTCAGGGTCTGTAGAGGCACCCCCTTGTGGAGTGGGACCACTGTTGCTGTACGCCAGTGTTCAGGTACATATCCCGCAGTAAGGCTAAGGTTAAATAGCATTTTTATGTGTGGGTTTAGCTCCTCTTGGAGTTCACGTAACACGCAACCCGGGATACCGTCAGGTCCCATTGATGCTGTGTTTTTTGCTTTGTTTAGGGCGGTTCTCACTTGGGCATCTGAGATGACAGGGAGATTACATTCAGCTGGGATAAGTATTTCTTCTTTTGGGGGTGAAGGAGGGGAGAAATTTGCACTGAACCTGTCATCCAGAATGTTGGCAATATCTGTGGGTTCAGTGTATTTTTTATTGTTGTGAACCAACTCTGAGCATATCTGAGGGTTTCCGCCCAGGTTTCTAACATAGCTGAAGAAGGCTTTGTGGTTATCTTTAGTGTCCTTAGCGATTTTTCTCTCAAAGTTGGCCTTGGATGTTTTTATGAAAGAACGTAGTTTTCTGCTAATGTTGATCAGAGATGTCTTCCCTTCATGGGATTTTGCTCTGACCTGCAGTAGCTTCCTTCTTTTGTTATACAATTTGTTTATGGCTGAGGTCCACCAGACAGGATGCTTACCTTTGGTGGAGAGGGACTTGGATTTGTTTGGGATTGCATGATCCATGCATTCTTGGAGATGTCCATAGAAAGCATTTGTGAAGGATTCGGCATTTTGGGATGTGGTATCCACTGGCACAGTGGGCTTAAAGGATACCATCTCAGTCTTAAGAAGAGTGAAGTCTGCTTTTGAGAAGTTTTTCACTGTGGTCTTTTGTGCTGGGGTGGAGGTGGGATATGTATATCCAGGGTGATTAGTTTGTGGTCAGATCTCACTAGTGAGGGGTATACTTCGGTGTGGAGCATTTTGTCCCCATGTTTGTGATGATCAGGTCTAGTATATTATCTCCCTAGTGGGGAGGTGACTAATTGTTCCAGTGCATTTGAATTTATGAATTCCAGGAACCTTTGGGCTAGGGTATTAGGGCTAGAATAATGTACCCAATCTATGTTTGGGTAGTTGAAGTCTCCCAGTATGATGGTATTTTGTGATACATTCATATCCTCCAATGTCTTCAGGAAGGCTGAGTGGAGTTCTTGAGATTGGGAGGGTGGTCTGTAACATGCTACCAGTTGTATAGCAGTTTTGCCTATGGTTAGTTGCACCTGTATGGTCTCTGATGCTTCATGTGTTGCTACTAACCTGGAGGTGTGGGTGTCCTTGATGAATATGGACACTCCCCTCCTTTGTGGTTCGGCCGGGTTTTGGGGCGAAAAGCATGATACAAGGTATAGCCTGGTAGCGCTGGGGTGCTCTCAGGAGCCTTGAACCAGGTTTCAGTTACTGCACAGACGTCGATGTTCTCCATGCTGAGGAGTGCATCAAGTGCCTGCATCTTGAGATTTAGACTTCTGGAGTTGAGCAGCATTACCCTTAGTTTTTTTCCATTATTCTTTTCTAAGGAGGTGGGTTTGTCTTTTGAGCCTTTCCTAAAAAAGGCACTATGGGGGTGGCAAGAGCCTTAGCCAATATCCGGAAGCCCAGTGGTGACAGGTGTAAGCCATCCCTTGCGAAGCAGCATGGCTTGTCCAACATGTCATCCCAGGCAGACAGACATTTGATCCCCTTAGAATGACACCAGTACTTGAGCCAATTGTTAAAGCTGATCATCTTGTCTTTGTATTGTGGTATCATTCTTGGTGAGGGCAAGATGCTGCTCAGGGTCAGGGTCATACCAGCCTGGGCTACATAATCGGAGAGCTCCTCTATGTCTCTTTTCATGTAGTCCAGGGAGGTACATCTCAGGTCATTCACACCAGCATGGACAATGACGGAGTCATATTTGTACTTGCTTTGGAGTGACTTGAGTGCGTGTGTTATGTAGCGGATCCTAGCTCCCGATAGACAGCTCACAGTCACCTTCTCCTTGTTCAGCCTGGTCAGAGGGACATCAGTGTGTCTGACTATAGAGTCACCTATTACTAGTGTATCAGGCAAGGTGTTTGGCCTTAAGGGCTGTGATTGGTTGACACACTGATTTATTGAAGTATGTGTTGCATGTGTTTTGTTTTGAGGTGGTGGATTTTTGGGTGTCTGCTTTGGGAGCCTCTGTTGTTTTGGTAAGTTTTTTATTAGAGCCTCCGAGTATGTCTTTGTGTTTTTATGTGTTTGGTTTGCAGTTGTGGTAGGTCTATGTGGGACTGGGATTGTTGTGTGTGTGGTTGCCGTCTCCTCCTGTCTGGTCATGCCAGCCCTGAGTTGAGAGAGTTCAGCCTCCAGTTTGGCTATATAGTTGCATCTCTCACATGTATTTGTGTTTGTTGGGAGGAGGAGAGGGTTGTCTGTGTACATGAGACAATTGTAGCATTGTCTCAAGATATCCAGATTGACCAGCTGAACTGGAGACGACGCCAGTAATCTACCACTCGACATGCTAGAACTGTATAAGGGAGTGCTGTACCTTTAAGGGAAGTGGATATTCACAGGGGTGGTAAGTAGATGTAGTGCTTTACTTAGTACGAGAGTGCTTACTTAGTAGAGAAGCATTGAGAACAAGTGCTAGGCTTATAATATAGTAAGTAGTCTAGTTATACTAAGAGTAGAGCTTCCTTAAGGGAAAATTTGAACAGCAGACTTGGCGGAGCCAGAAAAAGTTTAACCTTGTTTAACTGGTGCTGCGCTATGCGCACAACCACGCAAAGCCGTGCAAACGCAGATTTTAAACAGTGAACTACAAAAGAGCTAGAAATGGTCCAAAACAACCAATTACTACAGCTTCTTGTGCAGAGGTCACTTCCTACAGGGACAGGTAGGCTGCTCAAGGCTCCCCACTCCCACTGGTGAGCAAAGAAACTTCCTTCTATCCAAGTAAGGTAATGGACAACACAGGAACTACACCACAACCCAGAATACAGCAATGCCTGTAAACTGGTCTAAACTAGTCGAGGAAGGCGGGAAAACAAGGATTTTTTTTGTTTTTTTGGTAGAAACACACAGAAAATGCAGAAACAGTGATAAATTAGTTACACAGGCTAGCACACTTTAGTGGGCAGCCTCCACAGTTAACTTAAACAAACAAACAACAAACTTTCGATCAAATTCGACTAAAATGTAACTTTAAGTGCAGATTTTAAAATAATGCAGCAAACAGCTAAAAAACAGTTCAAGCTAGTTCAGGGTAAGCTACAGAAGCTATTCCAAGTGAAAAAAAGCAAAGATACTTAAATCCAGAAAGTAGTCGCTTTTCTGAGTTCCCTGCATGCTAGGACCACTCTGCAGACCCACGAGGAGCTTGTCTGAGTAGTATAGCCAGAAAAAAACGCCCAGAGGCAGATTTTAAACAGTGAACTACAAAAGAGCTAGAAATGGTCCAAAACAACCAATTACTACAGCTTCTTGTGCTGAGGTCACTTCCTACAGGGACAGGTAGGCTGCTCAAGGCTCCTCACTCCCACTGGTGAGCAAAGAAACTTCCTTCTATCCAAGTAAAGTAATGGACAACACAGGAACTACACCACAGCCCAGAATACAGCAATGCCTGTAAACTGGTCTAAACTAGTCGAGGAAGGCGGAAGAACAAGGATTATTTTTTTTTTGTTTTTTGGTAGAAACACACAGAAAATGCAGAAACAGTGATAAATTAGTTACACAGGCTAGCACACTTTAGTGGGCAGCCTCCACAGTTAAATTAAACAAACAAACAAACTTTCGATCAAATTCAACTAAAATGTAACTTTAAGTGCAGATTTTAAAATAATGCAGCAAATAGCTAAAAAACTGTTCAAACTAGTTCAGGGTAAGCTACAGAAGCTATTCCAAGTGAAAAAAAGCAAAGATACTTAAATCCAGAAAGTAGTCGCTTTTCTGAGTTCCCTGCTGCTAGGACCACTCTGCAGACCCACGAGGAGCTTGTCTGAGTAGTATAGCCAGAAAAAAACGCCCAGAGGCGGACTTTAAACAGTGAACTACAAAAGAGCTAGAAATGGTCCAAAACAACCAATTACTACAGCTTCTTGTGCTGAGGTCACTTCCTACAGGGACAGGTAGGCTGCTCAAGGCTCCCCACTCCCACTGGTGAGCAAAGAAACTTCCTTCTATCCAAGTAAGGTAATGGACAACACAGGAACTACACCACAGCCCAGAATACAGCAATGCCTGTAAACTGGTCTAAACTAGTCGAGGAAGGCGGGAAAACAAGGATTATTTTTTGTTTTTTTGTATTTTTGGTAGAAACACACAGAAAATGCAGAAACAGTGATAAATTAG
Organism: Protopterus annectens; assembly: GCF_019279795.1. Lineage (NCBI taxonomy): Eukaryota > Metazoa > Chordata > Ceratodontiformes > Protopteridae > Protopterus > Protopterus annectens. The sequence continues at coordinate 1,408,279,539 of NC_056733.1, forward strand.
TTACACAGGCTAGCACACTTTAGTGGGCAGCCTCCACAGTTAAATTAAACAAACAAACAACAAACTTTCGATCAAATTCGACTAAAATGTAACTTTAAGTGCAGATTTTAAAATAATGCAGCAAACAGCTAAAAAACAGTTCAAGCTAGTTCAGGGTAAGCTACAGAAGCTATTCCAAGTGAAAAAAAGCAAAGATACTTAAATCCAGAAAGTAGTCGCTTTTCTGAGTTCCCTGCTGCTAGGACCACTCTGCAGACCCACGAGGAGCTTGTCTGAGTAGTATAGCCAGAAAAAAACGCCCAGAGGTGGATTTTAAACAGTGAACTACAAAAGAGCTCGAAATGTCAATAATTTCTTGAAATGTCAGTAATTTCTTGAAATTTTTGCCATTCTTTTGAAACCACACTCTTAATAACCTCTGAATCACCATTGAAATCAAGTACAAATGTATCATGTCTAGTTGTATCTGTGGAAATAACATTAGAGGTAGTTCCAAGATCCATAGTTATGACTTCTTGTCCTAGAATGGGACAAAATCTATCCTTTCTACCATCAGTTACCACTTTTTTTATTTCCTGTATCAAGTATGGTGGGTAACCTCTATCTTTAAACATATCACAAACCTTGTCACATTCAATGATAAAGTCCCCATCCTCAGATGTCATCCTACTGACCCTAACCAGTTGACCTTTTATTATGTTCTTTTTCTGGAAAAAAGGATGTCCACTCTTAAAATGAAGGTAAGAGTTGGAAAAGGTTTGTTTCCTATAAATTTTAGAGGAAAATCTACCGTTCAACTTGGATATACTAACATCAAGGTAGTTAAGTACTTCTTGATTAACCTGGTAAGTAAAATCCAAAAAACTAGTAGTTCCTTTTAAATAGGACAAAAATTCAAGGAATCTCGGTTTCCCTGCTCTCAACAGAATACAAATATCGTCTAAAAAACGTTTGTAAAAAATCCAACATTCCTTGAATTCACTGTTAAGTACAAAAGTGTATTCCCACCAAGACAAAACTAAGTTGGCGTAGGTTGGGGCACAATTAGCACCCATAGCTACTCCCCGAGCCTGTTTGTAAAATTCACCCTCATAATACATAAAGTTGTTGTTTAAAATGATTTCCATCAAAGTAAGTATGGTAAGGAAATCATTGTTGGAAAACTTTCCAAAAGTATTCATGTATTCTTCCAACCAATGTAGACCGGTTTCATGTGTTATACTACCAAATAAGTCCACTACATCTAATGTAATAAAAGGCAGATTTTCATGAAATAAATCTTGCTTTAATTGTCTAAGGAAGTCCCAAGAATCTTTTAGTGTAGTTGGACCCATCCAAGATAATTCTTTAAGTTTGTTATCAACAAATTTAGCAAGCGACGAAGTAATTGCCCCTTCCGAGGCAACAATTAATCTAAGTGGTGGGTCTGTTACACACTTGTGAACCTTTGGGATACCAAATACCGATGGAACTCTAGGTTTTTTGTTGAATAAAAAATTAAAAGTATCTATACTTATGGATCCCTCTAATAATAAATCATTGAGCATACAATGAATTCTGGAATTCGCAATGTTAACTTCATTAACAGAAACTGTAGTATATTTCAAAGAGTTACTAAGCTCTTGCTTCATCTTGGATTCATAAATAATTGCATCCATTAACACAGTACCCCCACCCTTGTCTGGTTGCATAATCCTTATAGTATCATCTTTCTTAAGTGTATCTAATAAATTATTTTCTTCTTTAGAAAGATTAGAAAAAACTCTATGTTTTGCTGTTTCTTTCCTAATTTCTCTTTCCATAATACTTTCAAGATTTTTCAACTGTGGATGAATAGGAGGGTTAAAGGTACTTGGTCTCCTCAATGAGGATGTAGTAGATGGAAAGTTAGTATTATTGTGGAAAAATAAAATTAAATTCTTTTTCCTAATAAACATTTTCAAATTAATAATAGCTCTAGATATATTTACTTTCCTCGAGGGGATGTATTTAAAACCCTTAGAGAATAAATGAAAATGGTGAATGTTCACAGAAACTGAACTGTAATTGAAAATATTATAGCCCCCATAGGAATATATTGGGTCCATAATAGAAATACCATCACTGTGTGTTGAATTTAATACCATTCTATCCCTCCCCTCTGCCGTCCATAATGACTGTAGTTGTAATGAACATATGGTTTGTTCCGAATCCTGTTGGAACGTCTGGGTAGAGGTGGATGAAGCTGTTCTAAAGGGATATCATTGTCTGGAATAAACATATCTACATCAATACTCACTGTTTCAGGCGGTTGATCATTTGAAACAAAACCATCCAAATCGTTTATTTCATGTACTTGGTGTACATAAGAAAATCTCGATTTAGGGTATGCTACACCTTCCTGGTATTCTTTAACATCCCTGTCTAGTTTACCCTGTTTCCTAGTTATATTAACATTACAATTATTGTCCACATGAATAAAAATATCAAAATACTTGTTTTTTTCTCTTTCAACAGTAAACATTAAATCTTGAAGAATAACTTCATTCACACGTTCCATATCCTTAATTAACAACAGTTTATCTCTCTCATTCTCATCCCTTATAGCTTTAACAACATCCAATCCACATTGATTGAAAATATTAATGAGGTTTTTGTGAAATTCAGTACCCTCTTTTACTTTATTAGGGTATTTGCAAACCCTCAGTCCCTTAGGGACTATTTTTTGTTTAAGACATTCACTCAAATAGACTTTGTCAACTTCTAATTTCTTATACTTGTCCGTGAGAAAATACAATTCATCTAAGTTATCTCTGTGTGTGGGAGTTTTTGATTGTTCATGCCTCACTTTGTATTGGTCACCAAACTCATAGTTCTTGTTTAAAATGTCTTGAAAATTCAGCATTGGTTTCACATTTGAAACCCTAGGTAAATTAAAAGAATGTAAGTCACCTGAAGAAACGTGGGCACTAGCCCTAGCAGTTGCTGGCGATAAAATTTCAACCTTTTCCTGGGTTCGAAAAATAGGAGGTGTATCCAAGAGTTTGTTTGCCTTGGAAATACTTTTAAAAGTTGTTGGAACCTTAGTTCTAACAGAATCCTTGGAAGCCATTGTCAGTACAGGTCTCCTCGCTTCCTGATTGCCAGGAACGCCTGACGTTAACGTAGTGAAAGCAGAGCATGCTGGAGTAAGTAGTTCAATAAGTTGGGACAACTGTCCAATCATTTTCCTGAGTTCACCCTGAAAGGTGCTTCGTGGAACTTCTTCGGCTCGGCCCCCGGTAGCTCAGCCATCAATAGAAACCAAAAACCACGTAGATGCCAGTGAAAAATTAAAACAAAAATGAAAAAATACACTGAGAGCTCACCAATAAGAGGAACGAGTTGATGGTGTTTAATGAAGCACAAGCACAAACATAACTGAATAATAAACTGACAACAAGGGTGAAAACTGAAACAAAAAATAAACGCTTTCACTGAATAAATCGCGTTTTCGTTACAACTTCATCAGAATACTTTTCATAATAAAATACAACTTTATATATACTATTGAATAAAAAAATACTTGCTGCCATTGTCATTAAACACCTTCAACTCGTTCCTCTTATTGGTGAGCTCCCAGTGTATTTTTTCGTTTTGGTTTCATTTTCACTGGCATCTCGTGGTTGTTAGTATATATAATTAGCGGGGTGCAGGGGGCTTGCCACCTGCAAATGTAGACCGGTTTCATGTGTTATACTACCAAATAAGTCCACTACATCTAATGTAATAAAAGGCAGATTTTCATGAAATAAATCTTGCTTTAATTGTCTAAGGAAGTCCCAAGAATCTTTTAGTGTAGTTGGACCCATCCAAGATAATTCTTTAAGTTTGTTATCAACAAATTTAGCGTTTATCGCAGTAATTGCCCCTTCCGAGGCAACAATTAATCTAAGTGGTGGGTCTGTTACACACTTGTGAACCTTTGGGATACCAAATACCGATGGAACTCTAGGTTTTTTGTTGAATAAAAAATTAAAAGTATCTATACTTATGGATCCCTCTAATAATAAATCATTGAGCATACAATGAATTCTGAATTCATAATGTTAACTTCATTAACAGAAACTGTAGTATATTTCAAAGAGTTACTAAGCTCTTGCTTCATCTTGGATTCATAAATAATTGCATCCATTAACACAGTACCCCCACCCTTGTCTGGTTGCATAATCCTTATAGTATCATCTTTCTTAAGTGTATCTAATAAATTATTTTCTTCTTTAGAAAGATTAGAAAAAACTCTATGTTTTGCTGTTTCTTTCCTAATTTCTCTTTCCATAATACTTTCAAGATTTTTCAACTGTGGATGAATAGGAGGGTTAAAGGTACTTGGTCTCCTCAATGAGGATGTAGTAGATGGAAAGTTAGTATTATTGTGGAAAAATAAAATTAAATTCTTTTTCCTAATAAACATTTTCAAATTAATAATAGCTCTAGATATATTTACTTTCCTCGAGGGGATGTATTTAAAACCCTTAGAGAATAAATGAAAATGGTGAATGTTCACAGAAACTGAACTGTAATTGAAAATATTATAGCCCCCATAGGAATATATTGGGTCCATAATAGAAATACCATCACTGTGTGTTGAATTTAATACCATTCTATCCCTCCCCTCTGCCGTCCATAATGACTGTAGTTGTAATGAACATATGGTTTGTTCCGAATCCTGTTGGAACGTCTGGGTAGAGGTGGATGAAGCTGTTCTAAAGGGATATCATTGTCTGGAATAAACATATCTACATCAATACTCACTGTTTCAGGCGGTTGATCATTTGAAACAAAACCATCCAAATCGTTTATTTCATGTACTTGGTGTACATAAGAAAATCTCGATTTAGGGTATGCTACACCTTCCTGGTATTCTTTAACATCCCTGTCTAGTTTACCCTGTTTCCTAGTTATATTAACATTACAATTATTGTCCACATGAATAAAAATATCAAAATACTTGTTTTTTTCTCTTTCAACAGTAAACATTAAATCTTGAAGAATAACTTCATTCACACGTTCCATATCCTTAATTAACAACAGTTTATCTCTCTCATTCTCATCCCTTATAGCTTTAACAACATCCAATCCACATTGATTGAAAATATTAATGAGGTTTTTGTGAAATTCAGTACCCTCTTTTACTTTATTAGGGTATTTGCAAACCCTCAGTCCCTTAGGGACTATTTTTTGTTTAAGACATTCACTCAAATAGACTTTGTCAACTTCTAATTTCTTATACTTGTCCGTGAGAAAATACAATTCATCTAAGTTATCTCTGTGTGTGGGAGTTTTTGATTGTTCATGCCTCACTTTGTATTGGTCACCAAACTCATAGTTCTTGTTTAAAATGTCTTGAAAATTCAGCATTGGTTTCACATTTGAAACCCTAGGTAAATTAAAAGAATGTAAGTCACCTGAAGAAACGTGGGCACTAGCCCTAGCAGTTGCTGGCGATAAAATTTCAACCTTTTCCTGGGTTCGAAAAATAGGAGGTGTATCCAAGAGTTTGTTTGCCTTGGAAATACTTTTAAAAGTTGTTGGAACCTTAGTTCTAACAGAATCCTTGGAAGCCATTGTCAGTACAGGTCTCCTCGCTTCCTGATTGCCAGGAACGCCTGACGTTAACGTAGTGAAAGCAGAGCATGCTGGAGTAAGTAGTTCAATAAGTTGGGACAACTGTCCAATCATTTTCCTGAGTTCACCCTGAAAGGTGCTTCGTGGAACTTCTTCGGCTCGGCCCCCGGTAGCTCAGCCATCAATAGAAACCAAAAACCACGTAGATGCCAGTGAAAAATTAAAACAAAAATGAAAAAATACACTGAGAGCTCACCAATAAGAGGAACGAGTTGATGGTGTTTAATGAAGCACAAGCACAAACATAACTGAATAATAAACTGACAACAAGGGTGAAAACTGAAACAAAAAATAAACGCTTTCACTGAATAAATCGCGTTTTCGTTACAACTTCATCAGAATACTTTTCATAATAAAATACAACTTTATATATACTATTGAATAAAAAAATACTTGCTGCCATTGTCATTAAACACCTTCAACTCGTTCCTCTTATTGGTGAGCTCCCAGTGTATTTTTTCGTTTTTGGTTTCATTTTTCACTGGCATCTACGTGGTTGTTAGTATATATAATTAGCGGGGGGTGCAGGGGGCCTTGCCACCTGCAGAAATGGGTTTGTAGGATTTTGTTTTGTGATTACATGTTTTGGTAATGTCCATTTCATGAAAGTGCGTTTTCGTGAAACTGCACTTTCACTGAAACAGACTCAGGTTTTTCAGCTTCGGTAGGATGTACTTTTGATGAATGAAAGTAGACCTATAAATATATATATATATATATATATATATATATATATATATATATATATATAAACACATACACACACACACACACACACACACATATATATATATATATATATATATATATATATATATATATATATATATATATATATATAAAACGAAACTACACATGCTGGAGGAGACATGAACTGTTTGTTGTCCTTGTGCCTGTTATGTTGTCATACATTTTTTTAATTTGTTGGAAAAATTGTGACCAGCATAACTAAGAAACTAAGCAGAGCAAACCATAGGGCAGTTTTCAGACTGCAGTGCTGTAATTTATGGCTGCACATGTAGTCAGTAGGAGAAGGAGTTTGGTTTCTATCAGTGACCTCTCAGTATACCTCTCCATCTCTTAGCCGAAGAAACCTGGGCAAAGCTAGAAACAATGGGGGGCAAAGGCACAAAACTATGGGCAACGTTTAATTATTAATCTTATAACCTTGGAAAGTTGCTAGAATAAAAGATCTTGCCTTAGCATGTATTTTCTGAAAGATATGATGTCTGAAACTCAAATGTCTTATTATTTAGTGACTTCAGCTCTCAATTATTTGCCAGAAAGCCACAATTCTGATGACAAACAGAGCAAATATATGATGCAAAAATCTAGACATTCTGCAAAACTCTTGACAGTTGAGAGGTATGCTTCTCAGTAGGGTCAGTGTTTAATGGAATCTGCTGTAGTAAACTTTGCTTTGAAACAAATATCACTAACTGCTTCTGGTACCGTCTCCTCCGAAGTTGCTGAATATATGAGAGATAGCAGTCGTCTTTCATAACCTGTTTTAATATTTTAGACAATCATAAAATAAGCGTAGGCAATTTTGTTAGAACTTACATCAGCATAGTCATAGCACTAAAACTCCCAGCAGCGGAATCAGGAGAAAAAGCTAAAACTTTGCAGGGACAAAGGACCCAAATCAGTGACACGTTTTAAACATTAGTACAACTTATTTAGAAATTACACAAAAAGACGTGAATTAATATGAATTTTCTGAAGTAAAATAAGTCTGTAACTGTAATGTACATCATTAGTTGTTGATTGTAACCCACCACCTTTTTTTTCCACTAAGCATTGTTTTCCTCAAAGCATCACAGATTTTAAGACCATCACAGCCGAACTGAGAGACAGTTGAAAGGTAGGACTTTAACTAAGAACCAAATCCAAAAGGGTCTAGGCTAGGGCAATTTGAATTGTCTGATGACTAAGCTATTATTTACGGCTATAAGTGCAGATGACAGGGACTTGTGTTAAGTTTTACTTCAGCAACTCATAAATGGCTGTGTTTCTTAGAATCTGTTGTGTGAAACTGTGGTTTAATAAAGGTTTAGAGAGAACTATCTGCCTTTGTCCGTAAGAGACAAGAGATGCCTAACAGCCTATTGCGTTATTTGATAGTGATTGTAGATTATGTTAGTGCTTGTGGCTAGTGCAACCAGACAGCCAAAAGGGAAAGTTTTATAGCAGTTTTAACTGACTGTCTGCCTGCTTGCCCTGTCAGTACAGCTTAATGATACATGCTGTTATGGTTCCAGTTATGTGTCATAAATTTTATGGCAATTTGTGTTTGCAACTGCAGTTTCTTTACTTCTAGATTTGTAGAGATGGAGTCACTTTTAAGTAGTTCCATTTTAGTTCTTTTTGTGAGCACTAATTACTGTTTTTCTCCATTTCCTTGTTGCATATGCTGGATGGGTATACGTAATTGCTATTATTTTTACAGCAAGTGCTCGCACAATCACTGCTATAGATTTATATTTATATTTAATTTAGCTGTTTTATATTTCACAACCTACCTAACACTGAGCAATGAACATGGTTATAAATAAACCCTTTTCTTACTTAAGGAACTTTCAATAGTCCATGCATCCATAGCTTAGGTGGACAGACCAAGTGTTCTCTACCCCATTTCTCATCTCCTAGCATCCCCAGCCATTTAACAGATATAATCTCTCTTGCATGTCCTGGGTCTTTCCCAGGGTCTCATGTCAGTGGGCTGTGCTTGATAAACCTCTTACAAGAGGAGAACAGGAAGCATCCTCACTGGATGTCCAAACTACCTTGGCTGGTTCCTCTCAGTCTAGATCAACAGCGGGTCCACTCTAGGATCATTCCAGATTGTCATGCTCCTCACTCTGTCATGAAAGGAGATCCGAGCAATCCCATGAAGGGATTTCATTTCTGCTATTAGCCACAGTGTCATCCTTTCAGTCACCAGCCAAAGCTCAAGAACATATTAAAAGACAGAAACACAGACAGACAGACAAACTGACAGCTTTGTCCTACGACTGAGCTTTCATTTGACCACCATGGTCCAGTGCAATGCCTACATTACTGCTGTGGCTGCAGCCACCTGCTGGTCAATCTTCCAGTCCCCTCTACCCACACTCATGAGCAAGACCCCACAATACTTAGAACACTTTGACTTGAGATATCTACTCTGCCTCGCATGTAGAGAGTGACCCAGTCTTTTCTGAGAAAGAACAATGACCTAAGATTTGTAGGTACTGATTCTCATCTCAGCTGCTTCACAGTCAGCAGTACTCTGCTCCAAAGTGCACCAACAATCGCACTCAGTTGAACCAAAGAGGACAAAATCATCTGTAAATAACAGAGATTCATCCTCACATCTCCAAACAGAATATTCTCCAAACCTCACCTGTGTCTTGATATTATTTCCACAAAAATCACAAACAGGAAGGGAGGCAAAATACACCCCTAGCAGAGACCTATACTCACCCTGAAAATATTCTACAAAACACCAAGAAAACAGACAATTATTTCTTCATAACAATAGGGATCGAATGGCCCCACAACCCCATATTATTACAGCACCTTCCACAAGATATTCTGGGCTACACAACCATATACCTTCTCCAAGTACATTAAACACATGTAGACAGGATTTACAATTTCCCATGACTCCCCCAGAATCCATGCATGGATAAAAAATTCATCCAGTGTTTTATGGCCTGGACAGAATCTGCACTGCTTCTTCTGAATCAGAGGCTTTACTATTGGACAGTCTCTTATTTCCAAAACCATAGCATAAACTTTACCAGACAGGCTGAGAAGTATAATCTTTATATATCTGAAACACACTCCTAGCCCCATTTTTTTAAAATAACGGCTACCATGTCAGTAAGCTATTCTAGAGTTATTGTTTCCTACAACACTGAAAAAGTTCACTAACCATTTGTGCAAACTGTAATTAATGTGAATATATCTACATTATTTGCATACTGCAGCTGCTTACTGTCTTTCACTACAAGCTTAATTTTTCTAATGTTCATATTGTTAAATGTACATAGGTCTGATTCTGTAAATACTTTATCTTTCCTTATTATTATGCCCTGTTTGCTGTGCATTGATAATCTGTAACAAACCACACATCTTAAACCCAGGGTCATGGCTAAAAAGTGTTTGTGGACCAGCCCACTTACCTAGTAATAAAAACACAATAAATCAGTCAATGCCTAACTACAGGCTTTGTTCCTGCAGAATGGAGAACAGCTACAGCCATTCCCCTCCACAAAGGTAGCCTAGCACCAGACCCAGGGAATTAGAGACCTACAAGCCTGACCACCAGCCTCATCTGTAAGGCCATGGAACGTATCATTATGGACCTCATAAATAAAGACAGAGATGACCTCCAAACCCTGGATCCTACCCAATTCGACTTCATGAAGGACAGATCCTGCCTGTTAAATCTGGTGGATTTCTTTGAAAGTGTGACCAAGGCCATTGATGAGGGCAAATCTGTGCACACAGCATATGTCAACTTTGCAAAGGCTTTCAACACAATACCACATTCAGCCATTACCAATAAACTTAGCAAACCGAATGTAAACCCCCTCATTGTAAGATGGGTTGCCCACTGGCTCACAAACCAGACACACACTATCAAAGTGGGTAATTCCACATCAACCAGCAAACCTGTTACCAGCGGAGTGCCACAGGGGTCAGTGCTGTTTGGTATATATTTCTCAGAAGTTCAGATCACAACTAAGGGGTTGTGGCTGACCCAGTTTGCAGATAACTGCAAACTAGGTGCAATCACTGAATCCCCAAATGATTTCAGAATACTCCAGGAGGGTCTCACGCAGACCAACAACTGGTGTATTAGTCATGGTCTCAGACTGAATACAAAGAAATGCATCATCATTCCCTTCAGCACAAACAATGTCCCTTCACACTATCAAATCAACATCACCTCGAGCATAAAAGAAGTTATATCCCCCCTATACTTGGCACTTATTCGGCCCATAATTGAATATAACTGCCCATTCAGTATGTAACGTACTAAGCATCTGTAGCAATTAGAGAGACTTCAGAGGTTTCTAACAAAGAAGATCAAGGGGCTCCAGCATGTGCCTTACACAGACTGACTAAAGTCCCTGCCACTATACTCTGTATCATATAGACATCTTAGGGGGACTTATGTCTGGCCTGCAGAGGAATCCAAGATCCAAACCTAATGAACTTGCTGCATATCCATAAATCAAATGAGTCTAGGGCTACCCATTCCAGAGACTTAAATATGGTCTGTGACTTAAATAAGACATGCTGCAGGGACAGATTTATCTCCCAGTGACTGCCACATCTTTGGAACAGGCTACTAATTCATATAAAACAGAGCACCTCTATGACACTGTTCAAGAGGAACCTGGACAAGTGGATGGGGAACCCTAAATTCATACCAGGGATAGCACCCACAACCTTCCTGGACATGGGTAGTCATCACTAAATGCAGTCTTGGGTATTGACTAGCACTTCTATGGTATTACATTGGGTTGAAATGGCTAGGCTTAAAATGGCCTATGGGTTGATAGCCTAGTAATATCCTATGGCCCTATGAATAGCCTTTAACATTTCTTGTTGGATCTCATCCACTCCCACAACTTTGCTACTGTAAGGGTGTTTAATCACTGCAGTGATTTCATCTACAGAAAAGGTCCCTGTGTCACTATCTGCTTCTGGTACTATCCCTCCCTGAAACTAACTTATTTCTCCATACTTGTATTAAATAACATTTTCTAGTGTGCAGGTCTGTGATCCTTTACATTCGACACTGTGAATTAAGTGATGGAGTCAGCCATTTGGTCTGATCATCACATCATCTAGATCTGCATCTCACCATCACAATTCTACCAGCTCATGCTGAATCAGTGTGGTTCTGCTTCCACAGGGTTAGTGGGAGAATTAAGTATTACTAGTACATTCACAGCAAATGGAGATCAGGGGGATGTGGTAAAATGTATAGTAGGGAAGCTTTCAGGCCGCTACATAACCTGCTCTCACCCTTTAGATAAGAAGTCAAAGCTGTGATCAACCTTTCTTCAATAACTTTCTAAGGGGCATGAGGAAAATGTAGAATAGACGTCAAAGAAATTTGTGGAAGTTAGTGTGAGTACAATCTGCTGAAGCGAGATTTGATAGTCTTCTCACTGGTATGGTATGGTATTAAGGCTAATTTTATAGCTAAAGACACTTTTACAGTGTGAAACCAAACTGGCTTAGCAGTTCTGTGTGTTGGACAAACTGTTAGCTCACCCTGCCTGCAACGGAAATGCCAGTTATCACCAGGAGTTCACATTTTTTTCATCCAGAAGATCATATGCATGTAGACTGAGACATACACTTGTCTTGAGGAGTGTGATTGCATGTTCTGATTAGAAAGGATACTTAGGCAGGCAATTGGACTGACCTTGTAATCCATGTTAAGTCTGAGATAATGAGGACTGTTCATCTGCCGAGTCCCATTTGTGTCTGATTTCTAATGAGTTGTGATGATACTGCAGCCTGGGTCATTTAAGAAGTTGAGAGATCCTTTTTACAACATGGTATTTCTTATTCTTCCCAAAAAAGAGGGCCTGTACCCCCCCAACACACACACACTGCTTTGAAGTGATCCTGAATAGGGCCATCACAGCCTGCTAACAACTAAAGACTCATTTTAGAATTCCTATTTTTAGAGAAGGTTAGTGAGAAGCTAATGGCATTACAACCAAACCTCTTGACTAACCATGATCTAAATAAGACTTTTAGTTCAGATACAAGAGAGGGCACAGTGTGAAAACAGTCTTTCACTCTGAGAGAGACAGGAGATCATTAGTAATTTTGATCTACGTCTCTCTGAGTGTGAGTTTTGATAATCATATTCAGTGCACACTTACTGACCACTCATAGAGATACTTATACGTCTCAACCTGTTAGGGCATGGAATCAGGACAAAGCCATCAATACTAGGGAAACAAAGGCCCAGAAATAGGAACAATTGTTTAAATACTGCTCTTAAACTTTGAAAGTTGATAGGTTTTGTGTTAAAGTGAATTTTCCAAAGGACATAAAGTCTGAAACTCAAATATTTGTCATTATTTTCTGACTTCAATCCTCAATGATTTGCCAGAAAACCACAATTTTATGAGAAACAGAACAAAAATACGAGGCAAAAATCTGGACATTCTAAGAAAATCTGGACAGTTGAGAGATCTGGTGATACTGTGGACAAAGAGGACCAGCCTTTACCTGGTTTCTCATTACCCACTTTACTAAGATGTGGGATTCTCCATGGTTCAGGACTGTCACCATTGGTTGTTGGTATTTCTATACCATCACTGGGAAACAGCATATGGAAACAGAGCTGATCTTTTATCTATAGGCAAACAACACCAAGTCCTGTTTATCTTCTATCCCTTGAGTACAAAGATTCTACTCCATGACTAGTACCTCCATGAGCTTTGGAGTAGATGTTATTCCATGGTGTTTGCATTAATGCACATACAGCAGGTGTGTAATCACATCACTGATCAGGTTTTATTCATCAGCACTTCACTTTGAATATTACTCTGCATGAGTCTTCAGCAGACAGACTATTGGAAAATGTTTACTGACAGCCTGTCCTGGTCTGGTCAGGGGGCCATTATGGTTAAAACAGCCTACTTCCATCTAATGAGAATATCTTGGATTCAACACCTAATCCCTTTCAGATGTTTTGCAGTGATGGTGCACACCTTGATCATAGCATGGCACTGTACTCAGGGCTAAGTGGTGATACATTGCAGTGAATGCAGTTGATGCAGAATTCTTGAAGTTGATTTTTAACATGTTGCTCTAGAACACTGCATGCAACTCTAGTGTTGTCAGATCATCATATATCAATGACTGTCATCCATGGCAGTGAAGCATATAATTTAAAGAAAAAGGTTTTTAATCTGCAAAGCATAGTCCAGACAGAAATGTCTGATAGTTGATCCTTTAGAGTCTAATTAACTGCGCTTCAGTAGCTCAGGGCTGGTAAAGACTTTTAGGATAAAGCTGAAGACTCTTCAGTATACAGCTTCAACCTTTACACCCCTGTCCTGTGGAATTGTTTACTTCTTGATGAATGAGGATCTAACCTCCCCACCACCAGTAATAACTTCTTGCTGTAGCAGCCATTTGTGTCTAATATTTCACAAATCACATTTGGCAGATACAGCTTCATGACTACTATGATACCCACAGACCTTCATCCTTTTAATCTGTATCTTTGAAAATTACTTGGTGGGGGGAGAGGGTCCTGAAAATGTGCACACACTGAAAAATTGTCTTTATCTGAGGCATGCCTACCATGTCTAGTTAGAGTATTTGGAAATTAATACTGACTGTCCAGTTGCTAGAAAGTTATTAGCATGGATGCATGGTGGATGACATCAGTAAATAACTGCACATATTTTGTACAAAATTTAATTTGTGCTGTGGTTTTAATCTGGGAAACAGAAGACCTCACATGAAATGTACTACAACAAAAACGGAAGTGTTGACTACTGGGAAACAGGCTATTACTAGGCTGCCTAGGCAACTGATAAAAATGGCTTAACAAAAATATTAAAAATAATCACTCCCCTCACCTAAAGCAACGTCTACTGTTACTTACTCTTTGTACTGGTAGCTAAAAGAATCAGCATCTGGTGTGGTACACCTGCAGCCTGCTTACCTCCTTGAAAAATATTTTTGAAAAATGCATATTTCTGTCTTTACTTTCAAACTGACAGTATTTCAGGAGTGCTTTCAAAAAGAAAGTACAGTTGTGTAAATTCTTACCATAATGGTAGATGTCCTTGCCTTTACCTCTACAGTATTCCTTACAAATGGGATTCCCTACCATGAAGCCCATGGTCAGGCCAGTTTATCAAAGTCTACCATTGCTTTAAGGTACGCTGAACGTCACCTGCACACTCCTTGCATAGGGTAGGGCATAAAGATGATGTTCAGGCATACCAAACTCAGAACCGATTGCCCCAGTAGGAACAGCAGTCCAAGGAAAAAAAAGGAGAACCAGCACATCCAGGAAGCAAAAGTGACCAGGGGGATGGAGGGAGGGACTGAATACTGCAACGGTGAAGGCAAGGGACATCTACCGTTATGGTAAGATTTCACACAACTGTACTATGTCCTTACATTCACTGCTGCAGTATTCCTTACTAATGGGAGAGTGCAAAACCTCAAGAAGAAACCTGGGAGGAGGAAGCAGCATAGCCCTCCAAGAAGCCATGAAGAATGGCAGCAGCAAAACCAGCTCTGGCGATACCATTCATCTGGTAATGTTTGGTAAAGGTATTCACAGAAGTCCAGGTAGCAACTTCAAGAATAGAATTGGCATCCAAGCCTTTGAATAAAGCACCAGAAGAAGCCACAGCTCTAGTGGAATGAGCCTTGGTAGAAGAAGGAAGGCTCTCACCATGAAAAGTGTAACAAAAGGAAATAGCCTTTGAAATCCAAGTGGAAATAGTTTGCTTGGAAACAGCCAAACCTAAAAACAACGTATGAAAGAAAACAAATAACTGGTCAGATTTTCTGATAGCTTTAGTTTTATCCAAATACAATCTGAGCAGTCTATGCACATGTAATGTATGCAGCACCCTCTCACTGTCAGATTGCTGAGAGGGTAAAAAAGTAGGCAAATTAGTAGACTGATTAAGTGACAACTCATTAACCACCTTGGGCATGAAAGAAGAATTAGTATGCAAGGACACCCTGTCTTCATGAAATATCAAAAAAGATGGACAAACCATAATGGCTTGTAACTCAGACACCCGTCTGGCAGAAGTAAGAGCTAACAAAAGAACTGTCTTCCAAGAACAATGTTGCAAGGAAGCTGAAACAGCAGGCTCAAAAAGAGCCTGAGTCAGTTTTTTCAGAACAAATTAAGATCTCAGGGAGGAGGAACAGGCTTCCTGGGAGGTCTAATATTAAGGACAGCTTTAAGAAATTGCTTAGCCTCAAATCTAGAATCTAATGGGGAAGTTAAAGGCAGACAAGGAGAAAGAGCTGATAAGTGGGTCTTAATAGAAGAATTGGCCAAACCAGCATTGACCAACCCAGACAGATAAGACCAAAGGATCATCAACAGAAAGTGGGTCCAGGTCACAAGAAAGACACCAAATAGAAAACCTCTTCCATTTAGATAAGTAGGATTTCCTAGTACTAGATTTCCTGGCCTCCTGCAGGAGCTGCAGCACGTCCTCAGAAAAAAAAGTTGTCTCTGAGGAATCAAAACCTTATCACCCACAGTGTCAGTTGAAGTGTGGACAGGTGCGGATGGATGAAAGACCCCTTGTTTTGTGTGAGGAGATCCACCCTGTGGGGTAACTTGTGATGGTTGCCCCTGGCTAAATGCAGAAGTAGAGGGAGCCACTGCTGTCACGGCCAAAAGGTAGTCACCAACAAGATTTTGGGAGCATCCTGTTGAATCTTGAACAGGACTCTCAGAAGGAGAGGAAGGGGAGGGAATACATAAAGAAACATCCCCTTCCAAGAAAAGGAGAGGACGTCCACCTTCCATACCAGAGCACCTGGGACTCTGGCACAAAACAGAGGAAGTTGTCTGTTCAGAGGGGAGGCAAAGAGATCTACTTGAGGAGTACCCCACTGGTCTACAATGTCCAGAAGCACATCCCTGCGACTCATCCATTTGTGGGATTGAGTGAAGGACCTGCTCAGATTGTCTGCCACAACATTCCAATCTGAAGGAATGTAAACTGCCTGAAGAGACACCTGATATTGGATAGCCAGATCCCATACCGGTAGTGCTAGCAGCTGGCAAAGACAGTAAGACCTCATACCTCCTTGTTTGTTGATATACCACATGACTGTGGTACAGTCTGCGAATACCTTGAGAGGCCGTGGAGACAAGAGAGGATGAAAGGCCTGAAGAGCCAGCATAAGAGCCCTCATCTCTTTGATATTGATGTGCTCCTTCTGCTGACGAGGCGACCACGCTGAACCCTGAGGGAGCCAAACGGTGCTCCCCATCCCACATCTGAAGCATCTGTGAACAGATCCTGAGAGGGAAGAGGAGGCTGAAAAGGGAGCCCTGGATTCAGAGACAACTGCTGAATCAACCACAGAAGTTCATTCTTGAGACACAGGAGAAGAGGAACAGGAAAGTCTAGAGGATCCGTATGCTAACCCACACTAACTTCAGAAACCACTGGAACTTCCTCATGTGGAGCTTAGCCAGAAGGAGCATTGGAATAGTGGAAGTCATGAACCCCAGAGTTCTCAGAAACCCCCTGGCTGTAATAGAGGCTAGGGGAAGAAGAGTTTGAAAGAGAGAAATGAGAGTTAATGCCTTTGGCAGGAATGCCAGCAGTGGCACCATTTGAAACCTGCAACCCAGAAAGACATGATCCTGAGAAGGAGTCAGGGAAGACTTTTTGAAGTTTATTGTGAACCCCAGGCTCTGAAGAAGAGAAATGGTAAAATGAAGATTTTGCAAAAGGACCTCTGGAGAAGATGCTTGAATCATCAGGTCGTCCAAATAAGGAAAGATTTGTACACCTTGAAGCCTGCAAAAGGCAATCACAAGAGCGAGGCATTTGGTGAACACCCTTGAGGCAGTAAAAAGGCCAAAGGGCAAAGCACAGAACTGAAAATGCCAGGAAGCAACAGAGAAACCAAAAATCTCCTGAAAAGAGGATGGATCGGAATATGGAGATAAGCATCCTTGAGGTCCAGAGACACCAGAAAGGCCTGAGGGAGCAAGAGAGGAAAAAGGGACTGAAGGGACAACATCCGAAAGGAAGGCACCTTCAGAAAGGTGTTCAGATGGGAGATGTCTAGAATAGGTCTCCAAGTACCTTCCTCTCTGGGCACTAGAAACATTCTTGAATAAAACCCTTTACCCCTTTGGGACACAGGCACCTCTTGAATAATACCCTGAGACAAGAGGTCTCAAAGAACCTCTGGGAAAAAAGGAAGTTGCTCCCAAGGAGGCTGACGAATGCCCATAAATGGAGGGTGGGAAATCCAGACCATGAAGTACCCTTGCTGAATGCTTAACAGAACCCAAGAATCCTGGGTGATTTGGAGCCAAACAGGAAGAGCAAGAGAAAGGTGAAGAAAATGAGAACTATGGCTGGGAATGGGCGGATAGTCAGACATCACCTGGTTTGTTAGGAAAGGAAGGTTTAAGTATCCCTGCAGTCTGCGTGGCCTTGGCAGGAGGAGTCCACTTACTACCCTTTTTACCTTTAGAAGGAGGGCGAGACTACCTACGAACAAAGGCTGTCTTAGAAGGGTAGTTTCACTGAAATTTTGGGCACAGGAGAAACAAAGACATGCTTAAGTTCCTGTAAAGCCTTCCCTTTGTCCTGAAGAGACTCAAATAAACCAGCAGCTGCTTCACCATACAAAAAAGAATTATCCAGAGGAGCATCCATCAATTTAGTCTTAATATCATCAGGCAAAGGTTGAAGCCAAAGAGATCAGAAATGAACCAAAAGCAGCAGCCCTAGAAGAAGCATCTGCAGCATCATAACTTCATTTGATAGAATGACGTACTACTTGAGAGGAAGTCCCAAGCAAGGAAAGAGCAGAAGATTTACTCTCAGAGTCTGGAAGATCAGAAAGAATCTGACATGCCTGAGAAAGAAGAGCCATGACATGCAAAGAGAGATGGGTTTGATAATTAATAACCTTCTTACCCAGTCTATCCATGGTTCTACTGTCCTTGTCAGAAGGCAGCAACTTGGATGAAGGAAGCAACTGAGATGGCTTATCAGAGGCTACAGACACCATAGAGGGGTCAGCAGCAGAACATTTAAACAAAAAAGAACAATCCTCAGGCACCCTATAAAGCCTAACAGACTTCCAGGGAGCAGGGGGCAGAGAATCCAGTGCTTTACAGGCAGCGGAAGAAACATCCAATAAAGCAGGCAAGACAGGAGGAATGGCAGCAGGTTTAGGAGATTCCATCTGCAGTAGCTCATATTACCTCTTATGGATATGAAAAACCTGGGCACATTCCCACTTAAAAAATTCCATCATCCTAGAGATAGTGTCCCCAAAGGAAATTTCCTCAGAAGGATTATCTAGAGTATAAGAATCCTCCTCCTCAGGCCTGTAGTCTAAAGGAGAAGGAATATGGGTAGATTAAGCAAGAGTCATCATCAGAATCCACCTCAGAAGAATGCAATCCTCTGGGCCTTTTACGGGAAGAGGAGGACCAAGGAGGAGCAGGAACTGAAACCCCTTGAGGAAGCCTCAACGACAGTAAAGCATTAAATAACCCCTGAGTAAAGGCCTGCCAATCACTTTGTGGATCCATAGGAGCAGAAGAAACATGATTAGTTTTCTGTTTCTTTTTTAAGGGGAAGAAACCTGAGAAGGCCCAGACTCAGGACGGCATTCCACAACCGCAGTAGGAACCTCTTCCCTAAAGAGAAACTGAGGAACCCCTCCAGACCCCTCAGAAACAATCAACCGTGGTTCCCTCTGAATGCCAGAAATGGAAGCCTGCAAAGCCTCTTCAGACTTGCTGCCCACCAGATCCTCACCGGCTTCCAACCCAGACGTGGTAGAAGAATCTTACAAAACAACTGGGTGAGCCTCTGGGTGTATAATAACCTCAGGAGAAACTCCTGGCAGAGGCTGGACAGCGGAAGATTACGATCTTACTTTATGCATCTTCTTCTTCTTCTCTGATGGCTGACCCTCGGGGCAGGAAGTTCCATCCATAGTATCTTTAGCAAGAAGCTTAAGACACTGGTGCTCAAGATACAAGGAAAGGGAAGAAAGCCTACTATAAAGAGTTTTGGGGGCAAACGCCTGACAAATTGAACAAGTTGTATGGTCGTGAGCAGCACCTAGGCAAAAAAGACACCTATCATGACAGTCTTTATGGAGAATCAGTCTCCCACACTGGCATTTACCCTTCCTGAATGACATTAATCCCAAACAGCAGAAAACAAACAGAAAAATTAACCAAAAATCCAACTGGATAGTTATCTGCAACTGTGACGACTCCAGCAAACAGGAGTAAGCACAGGAAAGCCAACAAACAGAAAAATTAGGAAAAAAAATAGACACGAGGTAACAGACCGACAGTTAAAACAGCATTTGGACTGGCTGCAAAAAAAGTTCTGAGGATGGTACGCCTGAACTTCGCCTTTATGCCCTACCCCATGCAAGGAGTGTGCAGGTGGCGTTCAGTATACCTTAAAGCAACAGTAGACTTTGGTAAACTGGCTGGATGGTGGGCTTCATGGCAGGGATTCCTATTTATAAGGAATACTGCAGCGGTAAATGTAAAGACATCAAAAACTACTCTGCTTTGCATCCCACTATCCCCTTTCCATTTAACAAAGACAGCTAACTAATCCAAATGCTGTACTTTCTCTTATGATATAAAAAAATAATAAGCCAAAGGAAATCTGACATGCTTTGAAATGAAACATGGAAATCATAAAAGTGCTCCAATGATAAAAATAATATTAAAAATGGTAATAAAATTCATCACATAATAGAAACTGTTTAGCAGTGCTGATACATGCTGTGCTAAGCATATGTGGCCTGCCCCATTTATTCATGCTATCCTGAGTTGAGTATTTTACTAACATGATAAAAGGTTTTTTGTTTACAAAGTGGAAGTGGATAAAATGGAAGTAAAGCTTAGATAAGATTTCTTTTCTTGATCCCTATAAAGGCATGGATTTATTTTTAGATTACAAACAAAACCAAAACAAAAGAAGCAGGGCAGGCCCCCTCCACCCCCACACCCTCTGTTAATTGCATATACCAAACTCAGAGATCTCACTACAGTGGGGAAAGTGCAAATTCCCTGATCACCACTGTACCATAATCTTAAACAGAAGAACTACTGGTATGTTTGACTGATTTACGATCAGCTATGCTAGCATTTATCTGAGTTCGACAAGTTGCAGTCGACAGCTGGTATCCTATCTATATATCCATTTATCTATCTATCTACCTCTTCTTTCTCTCTCTCTCTCTCTGTGTATATATATATATATATATATATATATATATATATATATATATATATATATACATATATATATATATATATATATATATATATATACATATACATATACAAACACACATACCTTATTTCTCAGCTCATCACTGCACTAAATATGACAATTTCCTACATCAGATTCCATAATTATCCATATACTTCTATTGTACCTGACAATCTCAGATCTCATTCAGTACCCAATTACTTTTGAATACCCACTTGCCCCTCTCCATCTTCATAAATATTCACACAGTATTTAATTTTCCTCTTTAACCCTTCGTATAGCTTCCAAAGGTAACTGTCTTCTCCATAGACAGCTTAGAATTCACATTTACACAAAAAAACTACTTCTACATCCCCTCTGTTTCCTCTTTAAAATAAAGTAGTAAAAATTTACCTACTCTACATAAAAAATTGCAGATCAGTAAGTTTTCACCTAAATCCGGGCCTCATTTTTTTAATTACTAGCTTGCACATTACTTAAAAAAACATAACCCTATCTAACATTAGTAGTGTTAACAAAAATAGAAATAATGTGTAACCTAGCTACTATCTGAACATGCTAAAATTACTATCATCACTGAAACTTGGGTTAAAGAAAGTATGTACCCCTCTATATGGAGCAATTTTCCTTTATACAGTTAACAGATCAGGTGATAAAACAGGTGGTAGAATGCTATTACGTGTAAAAAATATATGTCCATTATTCTAAAGGGCATTACTACTGCTAAGGCTTCAAAAATGATTCCCTGAGCTGGATTATGACCATATTACTACTAGGTAATCACACCAACCTCTGCCACATCCTTTCCTTGTCATGCTATCTTAATTAGTGACTTCAACATCAGTTTTTCAGGACTCAGTAAGTCCCTCTGGATAAGTTACACAGATCCTCAGGCTTCTGTCACTTGGTAAATAAAATAGACCAATTACCATGAGTGACTTGAACTCCACCCTTGACTTAATTTTAGCTACCATTCTCTACAGATATTGTGGTCTTACAGTGAATGCAAACATTCTCAATTACCAGAACCCCGTTCTTCCAAAATGGAGTCTCCAATCTCTGCAATTTGTACACTGCTGACCCATTCCTGAAAGCATTCAAGACACCCCGCAATCTTCTCTTGCTAACACTGACTGCAATTTATTTATAGCACCTCCTGACTATCCTCTGCCTTCTCCTACTTTTGGAACATACTTGCTTCCATAAAAGATCAGGTTTTTCCCACCACCACCACATGATGACTAAATCGTCATAAATGTTCCAAGCTAACAATAGAAATTAAATGGTCATAAATGTTCCAAGCTAACAATAGAAATTAAACTACTTTTTCACAAACAGATGAGACTTGGATTACTTAGAAGTGGAACCCTCTAGAAACTCTACAGCACTACTAAAAAAAAAATAGCCACACTCCCAAAGCCACATTTCTTAGATATAATCAAATAATGGCATCCTACCCTCACCTCTTCTGGAAATTTTTATGGTGTCTGTTCTTGCACTTCATATGTATTTTTAGATGATACTGATTTTTCTTTGTTTGACAGAACACCACTAATCCCATAGAAAACCTTTTCCTTTGGTGGTATATGATTCTAACTTCTCTTCTATAAATTGCCTTTATCTGTCTGTACTCAAACCAGTCTTACTCACTCAGTTAAAAGATTTCTGTTAACTCCTGAAAGAATCTGAGGGTGTTTTGCTCCTCATACTTCGATATCTGGTCCAATGCCTGTATTTCCCCTTTTATCCAGTCTTTCTTACCATAATGTGGTATGGCTGCTAAAACCTTTGTATGTTACCATATCATGTCTGTGGGCCTTGCTTTTCCATATATACCATCAGCCAACTATGTGACATTTTCCCCAACATTAGAAGGAATACTTTTATTATACCTTGATTAACATGGTACCAGTGACCATCCTGGGATTCAGTCATTGCCAATTTTTTTCTGAATCTACTATGCTAAGTGAAATGTTGAGATATACATGGGAATATGTGGTAAGCTCCATCCCACAAAGAATCTTGACATTGTTTGCTGAAATGTTCCTCTCTTTACCAGCTAACTAACTTGGATCAATTTTATTTTGAATCTTTGTTAAAATCACACAGTATGTCAGAAAAGGCATACTCCATACCAAATAAAATACATGTGGCATGACCATAGTATAGATTGCTTGGATTTTGCCTGTGACAGTTTAAATGTTTTAATCTTAAGTATTAGACCTTCCTTAATCTTTGTTTCAAGATTTTCCTTATTTCTGTTAAAGGTGTCTTCCCACATCTTGTAAGTCTTAAGTTTATGGTCTATATTTGAGGCTTTATGCCCATGTCTGAGTGTTCAACTATTTTTGCCCCTTGCTTTACTAATACCAAATACCAATGTTGCCTCATTGCAGACCACACCTGAGGCTCTTCAAACTCCCTAAAATATCTAACACCCTTCTTAAAATATGTTAACATATTCAACTAATAATAGATACTGATCTGTAAACATATAGAAAGCACTGGAGATAGCCTTGTCCTTACAGGTTATCTGTAGATATGCCCTTACATTGAAATATAGCTCATCCATTACAAGAATAAACAGCCCAAGGGTTGGTGGGCATCCTTACCTTATTCCTCTAGCTATGTACCCTACACTGAGAGTCCTCCATTAATGAAGACTCTAACGGAGGGAACATTATACAGAAAGTTTAACCACTGAAGGGATTTCTCCCCAAGCCCTCTAAATTCCATTATCTGGAAAAGATATTCCCACCAAACTGAATCAAATGCTTTCTTGATATCAAACAACGCCATTCCAGCCTTTGTTGTATTATACTTTTCCAGCAAAGCTGCCTAGCCTGTACCAGTTTATGCAGGCCACTCTATTGAGTACAAACGTATTCTGACCCAGATTCACAAATGATGGAAGAAGTTTATCTAAGTGCTTTTAGGATATTTTCATTAATATTTTCATATCCATATAAAAGACATTGATCTAAAATCACCATGCTTGGTGAGGTATCTTCTATGTAATCCTTTCTTTAGTCCTAGACCCATTAAAGAGCCATATTAGATTTTGTCATATCACTCCCCCTCCATTTATAACATTTTGTGAGATACCAATCAATTCCTGGTGCTTTAAGACTCTTCCTTTTCAGGACAGCTTCTTTCAATTCCTTTACTTGTATTTCCTAATCAAGCAGTCTTCTTTGCTCCTCTGGGATGTGGCTTGGTAACCCCATGCTATTAACACCTCACTAATCCCTGCACTGTAGACAGCTTCATAACATTCTTTAAACTGTTCTCTAATTTTCCTGTCACCTAATATAATGTCCCCTTTATCCCTTTTAACTGCATTATTGTCCTCCATTCTTTCCATTGCTTAAGCACCCCTAAGATATATTTTGGATCATACTCCCTTTTCAGCCACCAATAATCTCCTCATCACCTTGGCCTCTGTTTCTACTGCCTCCATAACATTTATCTCAACCTTTAATTGTGCTTCCTGACTTTCCCCCAATATTACATGGATACTTCTGTCTGCCTCCTGCTGTTATACTTGTTTTAGCTGTTCTTGTTCCTCTGTCCTATGACGTTTAGCTTTCTACATTTTCCTTTCCTTCCTTTATTTCTCATTCCAGCATTTCCACTAGTTCACTCCCAAGCTCCTCTTCTTTCTTTTATTTGTCATTAATATGCCCTTTATTATACTTTGGTTTGGTCTTTTTTCCTCTGTTAGACCATTTATAATATAGCCATTTCCATATTTTATTTTCCTTTCGTATGTGTTTCCAAATGCTGCTGTCAATAGAGCATGGTATGATATGTTAAATTCTTTTATCTCTACCTCCCATAGTGCCTTCTCATCAACCTAGGGGTTAAAATTATTTTGCTGACTATGCGACAAAGGGCTTCAATTCAAGTACATTTGACCACTCCACAAACAAAAATGTTGTGACTCCATAGTGAGACACACGATTCCCTACTCACTAAGCTGGACAGACACGGTCACAGAAAGTTGTCCTTCAAATGCCAGGATTTCAGATGCCTTAAGGACCCTTTGGAACCTCACAGCAGGGAAATATAACTACAAAATGGAATATGTGCATGCAGGACTGAAAGATTTGAGGCAAAAAAATCTTAAGGGAGATACAGATAGACATGTCTGAGTTCTCTATACATATCACAAATGCACGCAAGACCCCAATACTGAGGAAATCCTCCCTTCTCCATGAATGATGTCAGGGAAAAAGGAAAAGATGATTGGCTTCAACAATTGGAAAAATAATTTATGTCATTTTAGATGGATCCAGTAAGTGTCAGCATGGAATGAGATGCTTGTCAGTCCAACTTGCTTTGTGAGGGATGGTCAGCACCTGTAGCAAACATGTCAGTATCAAATAGGATCAGGTTAAGGTGATTCTGCTGAATGCCTGAAGTCTACAGAAAGCACCACTTTCATACTTGGATTTAGCATCAACCATGCCTTCAGATCTAATGGCAACTGTGGTGACATGTCCATATCATACCTCCCAACTGTCCCGAATTACTCATTTTTTACTGTGTTTTGGGGTCCAAATAAAGGGGTGCCATGATTCCCAAGTAGCACCCCTTCATTTCCGATTTTTTCTTTACATTTTTTGCTTTCGTTTTTTGAGCTGACATCATCATGTGCGTAATGATGTCAGTTCCGTCAGCCTGTTGGAATTGAGCTCACGAGCACACATTTCCAGCTCTCTGTTTGATTAGAATGGATCTGCAAGTGAGAGCAGGAAAGAAATGATAAGCTAGCTTTTAAGGTACTGTTATATTTACTTGGGTATTTTCATTATGCTCCTGAGTTAGCTTAAGGTAGTTTTGCTCATTAACAGTGTGACAGATTGGAGTTGTGTTATGCTCCTGCTTGGCCCATGAACGGAGTTACTTCTACTGCTTCATTATGCTCATATTTTGAGGTATCGTCTTGCAGAGCTGAACAACTGGTGTGTGTGCGTGTGTGTGTGTGTGTTTGTGTGTGTGTAAATGCCCCCAGGTGAATACACCTGGTGGCTAGAGGTACTCAGGCTCAAACCCTTTACCTTGGGTACAAGTAAAAAGAGCCTAAAGTCCCAAGCCACCACCACTTGTGAATTTATGCCTCATATTTTTGTTCTGCTCCTCATTAAATCTGTTTTTTCAGGATTTTTGTGACAAATCACTGAAGGATTGAATTCACTAAATAATGACAGGCATTTGAATTTCAGACTTTATATTCTTCAGAAAATAAATGGTAACACAAAACCTTTTGTTCTAAGTTTATACGATCAGTATTTGAAATGTGTCCCTATTCTGGGGCTGTATTCCCCCATTATTGGCTTTGTCCAGGTTTTTTGTGCTAAGACGTTGAGAGCTATGGTGAGAAGTGAAAACTGAATTCAGTAAATGATAGCCATTTAAGTTTCAGTCTTCCTATCTTTCAGGAAACTGCTGATTTGGCATAGTGGTATGTTGCTTTGACTGTAGTGCATAGGGTCCTGGGTTCAAGACTTGGTAGTGAAATGCATGGTGGTAACACAACATTTTATTCTAGCAACTTTCAAAAATTATACAAGCAATGTTTAAAATGTGTCCCTGGTTTTTGGCCTTTTGTCCCCCCCCCCCCAAAAAAAAAAAAATTGAAAATAACTGCGAGAAGCTGTGCAAGATGCCTGTGGCTTACGTTACTGTCATTCTATTTATATATATGTATATAATATATGTGTGTGTGTATATATATATATATATATATATATATATATATATATATATATATATATATATGTGTGTGTGTGTGTGTGTGTGTGTGTGTGTGTGTGCGTGGAAGTAGACTTTTATGATGGAAATGTCCTGAATTGGGCAGTTTTGTCATTATTGGTTCATGCATTTTGTTTCATTGCCTACTGGAAAAATGTTCAAACAATAAATTTAAAATGCGCCCTAACTTAAGTCAAACAAGTGTGCTGTATTATTCTACAAGGAATATAATTTAATAAAGTGAGGAAGGTATATCAAACAACGCATGTATGTTTCTTATTTTGTGTGCAAGGGGCCTATGATTTGAAAACAGCCCAAAGGTAATCTTTATCCACCACTGGCCAGATGCATTTTCTTTGGATGTGGTATGGGTTTCAATGCTGTTTCAATGAATGTGAGTTTCAACGGCAGAGAAGTTTTAATGCCAAGTCTATTTTCATTGTGAGACAGTATTGCTTTGTTTAGGAGATATCTATTAGTGTTTGTGCATTGTGCTATAAAATGCAAAAATAAAATCCAAATAATCATTGTAGAAGTAAAGCAGTATGCATGCACACATTAGTGTTTATGGTAAATGGGGTGAAATAACCAGATGATGGGGCATTGACATGGCTGCAGGGAGACTCTGGTGCCATATTCCGGTTGTCTGTTCTTCAGTTTGCATTTGAAAGTTGGTATCCCACAATTCCATTGGAGTGGGTGGAGTTACATAATTATGTATGCAAACTTTACATTAATCAGTGTACAGATTTGTACATTTTTTTCATGGGCTTTATCAAGATTTTTTATGTTTCCAGGTTGAGAGGTGTGGTCCATATTCATGAAACACCATATTGCCTCTAATCAGATTCCCAGAGATCCACAAATAGAACTTACCAAACTCAAAATCAATTGTTTTGCCTGTTACAAGACACCTTCCAAGATCTAGGAAGTTCAAGTCCAATTCCTAAATGTCACAGGTGAGCTCCCCATAAGTAAGAGCTCTATCAGTCTGGGGGACTTTAAGTACCTTTAAATTGACTGGTGTACCTACACCTCCAATGCAGAATATGTTTATATGTTTTTAGATCTAACAGATAATAACTCAATAGACCAGACTGTTACTAGGACAACTAGAAGACAAAATACATTTGACCTGGTGCTTGCAAATATAGCATCGTCATGTACAACTCAGCTTGCAATTCCCTGTCGGATTAAGTCAGACTATAAACTAGTAACCTTTTCCCTCAAACTGTTTAAACCCCTGAAACCATTATATCAGAATTCATAGGTTTATAGGTAGGTAATAGCTATTGGCCCTAGGGTCTATATAAGCCTAGCCAAAAAGGTACCCTGGCTTTCATCACCCAAGAAAATTATTTTCCTGTTCTCCTATCGAGCAGAGCCAAAGAGGTGATCCCCAGGGTGAATTTCCTATTCCCATCCAATCATCTAGATTTTTCTTGAAGAGTGCTAATGAGGAGCTTTGTTTAATATAGATAGGTAGTTTGTTCCAGAGTATGGGAAGTCTCTGGGACAGTAATCTATCCCTCCAGCATGTTCTGTTTATTGTGGTGACAAGGTTTAGGTCCCTAGAGCATGTAGTTCAGAGGGATTGGGATTTCTTTAAGTGGAGCATGTCCAACAGCTCTGGGTTTGTTATAGCTTTGTATGTTAGGCAGAGATCGCCTCTGAGTAGGCAAAATATGACGGAGTAAAGCTGGAGTTCTTTTAGATGGTCTGCATAGGGCATCTGTTTGAGACTGGTAATGCTCTTTGTGAGGTATTTCTGTGGCCTTTCCAGTCATTGTAGATGTCTTGTGAGGTACATGCCAAAAGGGGCATTGTACTCAATAATTGGTCTAATGAGTGATGAGTAGAGGGGAACAATGGCCTCTTTTTCCTAGATGAGAAACTTTTTGTGATGAGGTGTGCCATGTAGAAGGATTTCCTGACTACTGTGGCAATGTGATTATCAAAGGAGAGACTACTGTCCACCTGTATCCCAGGGTCTCTTATCACACTTTTGGTGTTAAGTAGACAACCACCTATGTAGTAGCTAATGGGTACAGAGTTTTTACCAAAGGTGATGATATTGCACTTTTTGACATTGAGCTTGAGGCCATGTTTTTGACACCAGGCATCTGTTTCCGTGAGGCCCTTTTGTAGGATGTCCACATCATTAGGAGTTTCAATTATGGCTCCTAGTTTGCAGTCATCTGTGAACTTCATTAGCCAAAGACCTTCTGTGTTAGCCTGTACTTCAGAAAAGTAGATACCAAACAGGAGAGGACCCAGGACTGAACCCTGTGGTACTCCACTTGTCACTGGTCTGAAGTCAGATTTGGAGTCTGCTACTTTCACAGTGTGGGTTCTGACAGTGAGCCAGTTGGCAACCCATCTTGTGACATAGAGATTTTATACCTAGTTTAGTGAATGTATCTATAATTCCAGAGTGGGGGATGGTGTCAAAAGCCTTGGCGAGATCTAGATAGGCTATGTGAATCACTTTACCCTCATCTACTGCTTTGATGACTGCTTCAAAGAAGTTTATCAGGTTTAGGAGACATGATCTGCCTTTTACAAACCCTAACTGGGTAGGGTCCAGAGTTTGGAGATTACCAATGTCTTTGTTTATAAGATCCATAATGATACGTTCCATGGCCTTGCAGACTAGGCTCGTTAGGCTAATGGGGTGGTAGTTCCCGGAGTCCGTGATGAATATGCCTTTGTGGAGTGGGATAACCATCACTGTGCACCATTCAGTGGGCAAAAAGCCTTAGGTGAGGCTATGATTGAACATGGTACTTAGGTGGGGTGCCAGTTCATTCTGCAGTTCATGTAGAATGCAGCCTAGGATGCTGTCAGGTCCCATGGATGCTGTGTTCTTGGCTTTGAAGAGCGTGTTTTTTACCTGTGCAGCCATGATTACAGGAACTTTGCATTCTTCCGGTATAGATATGGGCCCTTTAGGGGGTGAGAGGGGGGTAAAGTTAGCACTGAACCTATCTGCCAGGATGTTGGCAGTATCAGTTGGTTCTGTATATTTACTGCCATTGTGCTGTAACTCAGAGCATATCTGAATGTTGCCATTGAGATTCTTGTCATAGCTATAGAATGCTTTGTGGTTGTCTTTAAAATCAGTGGCGATTTTGTTTTCGTAACTAGCTTTGGAGGATTTTATGAGGGATATCAGCTTCTTACTGAGGCTGACCAGGGAGTTCCTCCAATCATGGGATTTTACTCTGTTTTGCAACAGTTTCTTTCTTCTGTTGTAGAGTTTGTTTATGGCAGGGGACCACCAGATTGGCTTCCTTTTTTTGGAGGATAGCATCTTGGTTCTGTTAGGGATAGCGCGATCGATGCACTCGTGTAAGTGCTTATAAAGTGCATTTGTGTAGGATTCAGCAGTCGTACCTCTATTGTCCATCTGCATGGGTGTTGTGAAGTTTGCCAGTTCTGTCTTAAGAAGCGTGAAGTTGGCTTTGGAGACATTTTTACAGTGTTTTCTCTAATGGGGTGCGGGGGCAGGATGTGGATGTCTAGGGTGATTAGCTTGTGGTCAGATCTGACCAATG
Organism: Protopterus annectens; assembly: GCF_019279795.1. Taxonomy (NCBI): domain Eukaryota; kingdom Metazoa; phylum Chordata; order Ceratodontiformes; family Protopteridae; genus Protopterus; species Protopterus annectens. The sequence continues at coordinate 1,408,309,534 of NC_056733.1, forward strand.
AGGAATGGTCTGGTGTGGAACACAGGTCACCCATGTTGGTAATGACCAGGTCTAGGATATTGCTGCCCCTGGTGGGGGTATGGATAAGTTAATCCAAGGTGTTGGAATTTATGAATTCCAGAAAATGTTGAGCAAGAGTTGGTACATGAGTAGTTTTCCCAGTTAATGGTGGGGTAGTTGCAAATTGCCCATTATTAGGGTGTTGGGTTGTACCCTAATATTATCCAGTGTATCAAGAAATGAGAAGTGGGAATCCTGGGGCATGGTGGGGGATCTGTAGCAAGTTACAATTTGGATTGCGGTCTTGCCCAGAGTTAATTGCACTTGGATAATCTTGGATGCATTATGCTGAGCAACTAGCCTGGAGGTGTGGATATCCTTAATGAATATGGACACGCCTCTGCCTTTATTGTTTTGGTCCAGGTTAGGTGGCTGAAAGGTGGGGTATGAATTATAGCCTGGTAATGCAGGGGTGCTCTCTGGAGCCTTTAACCAGGTCTTTGTCACTGCACAGATGTCAATGTTCTCCATTTTATGGAGTGCCTCGAGTGAATGCATTTTGAGGTTTAGACTTCTAGCATTGAGTAGCATTACCCTCAGATTTTGCTTGCTTGTACCTGTTAAGGTGGTGAATTTGTCATTTTAGCCTTGCCTAAAAAGGGCACTATAGGGGTGGCAAGAGCCTTAGCCATTGTCTGGAATACCATCTGCGACAGGTGCAGGCCATCTCTGGCAAAGCATCAAAGACTTCAAGTGCATAAATATCCCAAATTTCACAACAAAGTTTCACAATTCACTTATAGGTTCATATGCTGATTGGTAAGTAGTAGGCTAGTCAGTTTCCCTTTTGATGCTCAAATTAACTTATCCCATTTGGTTAGAAATTGGACTTACCCATCCCTTCGTCAGTAATTATATAATACCCCTAATGCAAATAACTGGGATTGTACCATAGATAATTTAAGGAGACCAGTGCATGGAATAAAGGATTTAGGAGCTGCCTCTGTCCATTAGTAGTACAGGGGACAGTCCTGAAGTAAAGTTTCCCATCTATTGATCCAAGTTGCACTTTAATATGGAAAGGGATGAGCTTTGTTTTACATGGATGTTCCAGAGCTGTGGTATCCCCCGAGAGCTATACCTGTCCCTTCAAACCATTCTGCTGACGTGTCAGAAGAGGTTTAAATCTGTACACCAAGTATTTCAATGCCATTTGACTTGTTGATGCACAGTAAATCCATCAGTATTGAATTGGAGGATGCCATGTATGCTAGATACAGGTAACCTCTTAGCAGTCTGTAGGATACTGAGTGTAGTGACAAGCTTTGAGTTGTTTAGGCCTTTTAATCTTTTTTTTGTATGGCATCTCTGTGGGTGTTCCAGTTGTTGCATGTGTCTGAACAGATACGTGCCAAAGGGGCATTATACTTAATGACCTAAAGACGCTGAGTAATGGCAGACAATGACATCCCTAGATATAGACACAATCCCTTTTGTTTATAAGCTGTTCTATATAGAAGGGCTATCTTATGACAATGGACACATGTTGGCCAAAAGTTAGGTCACTGTCCACACAAGTTCCCAAATTGTGAACAATTGGGTCATCTCTTAGGGGTGTATTGTCAATGTAGCAGTTCCCTTGAGTCGATGACTTCCCAAAGAATACAATAATACATTTTTGCCATTTAATTTCAGTCCATGATTTTGGCACCAGTAATTTATTTGGGACAAGCCTTCCTGCAGGATGGCAAAGTCATTTGGGGATTCAATGACTGCTCCTAGCTTGCAGTCTTATGCAAACATAGTCAGCCAGCCCCTTTGGTATTGGCTTTTACTTCAGAAAACATCACTTTATGACATCACCTTAGCATACAGATTCCCAAAGTAGTTTTATACCCACATAAATACATGTATGGAACTGTTACTCCTCTAGATTCAAATACAATGGGACATTTAAAAGCAAACAACCCTGGCAGTCCACTGACAAAAAATATTTAGTAAAAGGAAAAAAAATCACTACAATAAACAGATCTAAAGACACCCATGTCAAGGAAAATATTAGAAATTTGACTAAGACTTTTAAAAATACTATTAGATATACGAAGGCACCCCCTGAAGTCCAGGTTGGTATTTGAAGCCAACAGCAATCACAAATCATTCTTTAGTTATGTTAAAAACTAAGAAACAGCACTGAACAAGTTATAGAATTTATACTAAATGGTGAAACTACTTGGTGGTGGATATTGCCTATAATACTAGCAGATAAATTTCTTGTAAATTTCACTCTTGAGACAGCTATCCAATCCTTACAATACCTGTATCATTCATACCCATATCATCACAAGAGGGTATACACTGAACATGCTGTCAAAGACTAAGAATGTATCCTCCCTAGGTTCAGATAAAAGTAAATACTACTAAACATGTGCTGGTGGAACCTCTCCATAAGTTATGTAACCTAAGTCTGACTACAAGCTCAGTCCTAGAAGTATGGTGTACAGCACTAGTGATGCCTGCCACTCAGTAATGCTGGAGAAGTACCAACCCGGGAAACTATAGAGCCATCAGCCTGACAAGTCTCATTTGTGACATGATATAATGCATTATAACAGACTTAATTAACATACACATTAAAAATCTCATCAGGTTCAATCCACAGCAATTTGGTTTTGTAAAAGATGGATCCTGTCTAATAAACCTGATGAAAACCTAAAGCAAGCTGTGGATACCGTTCACTCAGTACACAGAAACTATCTTGATTTGGCTAGACCACCCCCGATGGTAGCATAATTAATAAACTAAATGTAATACAAATAAACCCCTATGTGGTAAGATGGATTACTGACTGCATAAAAGACAGAACACGCATGGTAAGGTACAGCATAGAAATCATGAAAGTTACCAGTGGGGTCCTGTAGGGCTCAGTGCTGGGACTGCGTTTGCTCTGTATTTACATCTCTGACCTACAGACTAAAAACAAGACCTATGGCTAATCAAGTCTGTGGAGTTATTTTGAAATTCTCCTCTGACACAGATGCCTTCCATCAAGACCTTACACTTGTAAATGCCTGGTGTATTGAAATGGGCTTAAATTAGATGTTAAAAAAATGCAACATTGTCAAATTTGGCAAAGAACTCCCTCCTGCATCCTAGCACATAATAGTGACAATATCCGTGTGATGCCCCACCACTGGACCAGTAATCAAGGAGCCTCAATCCTCACTACTTCCACCAGTGGGAGATGTACACTGGGAGGATGACAAGTACACACACAGTATTTCCAGATGCAACTCTCTGTATCAAGTGCAATTTCCTTCAAGTGTACACAGAGACCACAGTCAGTCCGGGACCGGTTTCTGCCTCTTTCTCCAAATCCCCAGTAAGATTCCCCACTGACACAGCTATAGAGTTAAGTCTTTAGCTAGGGCCCAAAGCTAAGTCCTCCACCACTCTCTCTCTGTCCAACCAGTGCTTCGTGTCCCTGCCCAAGTAGCTGATACACACACACACACACACACACACACACACACACACACACACTGGGAAAGGCTGGCACACATTTACTAGCTATACCCCCTTCTGCCCAGACTATAAGGTAGTTATCACTGCCACCAGAATCTTTTATCAGCTACTTTAAAGCACTTAACAAAGGATATCCAATCTTACTGTGTAATATTACTATTAATACAAATGGTAGTTTGCCCAAAAGCAAGGCTATTAGGAGTGGCCCACATTGTCAACAAATAAATATGCAAGTAGTCTCAGAGCTTAAATAGCTCTACAAAGATCAGCCACAAGGAAATGTTTAAATATATTTAATAATAAATAGTAAAAGAACAAGAAAATACTCAGTATATAATTACAGTGACATCAGAGTTCAAAATCACAGGAAATATTTAAAACAACATTGTAGGACAGTCTGAAATAAATAAAGAAAAACATCTAAATTAAGCTTTGCTATATTCCTGACTATATCTAAGAAATGTACTATACCCTAGTTAACTTACTTCAGAGCAAGACAAGTGATGCCTTGCTTGCTAAGTTATAGGTCTCCCTTTTTCTCCAACTCATCTGCTGTGTTACATTCTCTATTCACTAACCAGATTCTCGTGTCCTCAGGCAAAGTGCTAAGGGTTTGCTCCCTCAACAAAAGGCCTGCCAGCCCTTCAGAAGTGGTGACCTGACACCCATTCACCCACCTATGAAAATAAGTGCTTAACTCAGCATTATATTCACACACACTTTCATCTGCCTTGCGTCCATGCTCACAAAACTTTTTACTGTAAGCTTCAGGTGTTAACTTACAACACTCAAACAGTTTTTAACAGTATTGTAATTTAAGCAATCAGTATCAGACAATTTAGAAATAGCAGTTACAGTTTTACCATGGAGTAAGGCAGTCAGGAACTGTACCCACACCCCTTGGTCACCATTATATTGTTTAAAGACCCTTTCAAACATATGAATAAAACTATCATAATTATCACCCTCTGTAAATTGTGGAAGAAATTTACTGACCTTTGTTGCTTCTGGGATTCAGTTACCCCTTCCCCATTACCGCCATGACTCTGGTGAAGAGTCAGCATCTCCTTTTCATGTTGCCTCTACCTCTCAT